>NW_028262347.1:124318644-124470727 GCF_047370975.1 Nipponia nippon | reverse complement strand
ATTTAAAGTCCTTTTAGTTAGAGTGGGCATTAGCTGCCCAACAGAAAACAAACACAGAGCAGTTACTCTCTTGTGGATGAGCTCAAAAACCAATAAGCCCAGCGCAGAGCAAGCTCTGACACCACATCGCTGCGCTGTTAAGTGCACGCACAGAGACAGGCTGGGTTCTAGCACGGTTCATTAGCCCCAAACTCGTCAGCAGACGTGTACTGACCACAGCTGGATTGGTCAGACATGTGTTGTCACAACACTTAAAAGTTCCGACTATAAGTCTGCAGATTGGGGAATGACTGCAGAGAGCCAGCTCAGCTCCAAGCACCACCTAAAAAGCACAAGGAGATAGAGTCCCCTGAATGGATCTGCCAGAGGCAGCTGTGACTAAGCAGGCTTCAATGTCCAAACTACCTCAGTTTTTTCCATTACCTAAAATATCCCCAAATTCCGTTACCCCAATAACGGGGAGCTGATTACAAGTTCCCTCTGAAGGGAAACACCAAATCCAGTAGTTATAGCTGATCAAGAGCAGTATAGCCATTCCTCATCTACCTGAAAAGTTGAGTGCCAACGCAGGCTTAGATGAAAACATAGTTGGGACCGAACATATTCCGACATTGCTGTGAAGTATCTGCTGCCTTGGCAAGTTTCTGGTCTTTCTCATCCTGTGCACTGGATGTATCTCCATATGCAGGTATACGTACAATGTCTTTTTGGAAACCGTAAAAGGCCTCTCAGGGAATACACTGGTCTGCTGCTCTCACGGGCAATCTACTCGCTGTGCCCAAGTCTGTACAGAAAGGCCAACGCGCCCTTATGTCCTGTTTGCAGAGTTCAAGAACTGGTGGGGAAATTGCTAAGCACTCCCAAGCACTCTCTGTGCTTTAACCCATCGTACCAGAGCTGCCCAGGCATCTCTCTCTAATGAATCACAGCTAGCTTTCACACTGGATGTGCAGCAGATACCTTGATATTCAGAAAGACAGGCAGTAGCTCACCAGCCCGGGTTGCCAACGTGCCATGGTTTACTGCTGTAGCAGCAGGGCTGAAATGAAAAACAACGCAACTACTTCATGGCAGCGATGGAAACTTCCCTGGCATTCTTCCTCCGCCAGCCCACCTCAACGGGCCTGCTCAAGGCTTCGTTCTCCTTCGGTAGGGAGGATGCTTCACCACTGACCGCTTACCGTCTAAATCAGAGAAGATGGTGTGACCCATTATAATTTTAAGAAACAGTTGCATGTTATGCCATTAAAAATGGAGAGTTTTCTCACTGAGCAATAGCCTTCAGCACTCCTCTGTTGTTCTGGAAAAAACAGTCTTGGCCTCTGCCTTAAGACTTTGATTTATCATTAGGCCAGAAATTACTGCCTTGAGTAACTACAGAATGATATTAAAGACTGAAAAGATAAGAGAGGTACAGCCACTTACAGGCACTTGCTTCTCTTGTATGAGAACAGAGGAGAAAAATTGAGAGATGTGAGCTCAAAACCCAGCAAGCCTGTGGGGCTCACCTGGCAGAAAGGTGCTTACATCAAAAGCCTCGAGAGGTTAAAGCATTACTGTATTCCCTCTTTATATCCACATTTCTCAGCGAGCCAAAACAAGGAGAGCTTGCTGTATTTATGCAATCGGGACACGCAGTAGGAAAAACTCCTTACAGCTCAGGGAAATGTAAATGCGAAAGCTGAGCAGCAGCTGAGCAGAAATGCCAAGTTCTGAGCAGAAACCTTCGTTCAGATGGATCAAACAGCGAACAGGACACCGCACGCGCGTGGAGGAGTTGAACACCATGGAAAAGCAGAGTACTCCAAACAGAAATATCCTCTGCAACACAAGAGACACAGACGAATACAACGGCAGATACGTAAGCACAGCACAGCGGTGCTCTCCAACCCACTTACCTTGGCATCATATTCAGCGCTTCATTTTCCCTGCCCGTTGTCGCTTGTTACTGTGCATCGCTAATTCTTCCCTTTGCTCTCTGCTGAGATCTAGCCATCTTCTGCAAAAGTTCAGCCAGCAAACAACAACAACCACCCTCTTTTCCATTAGAATGTCAGATGCTGGGAAAAACAGGGTAAGAAATGATACAACATCAATGCTAACAATAAAAATCTTCCTTTTAGCACAACTTTCAAAGAATAGCACAGCTTAGGGATTTCAACCCACAGCAGCGTCTGCAACACTTGGGTGCTGCGGGTTTTTCAGCCTCGTCATGTGCACCATGGCGGTAACGGGGTTCTGCCCGAGCGATCCCCTCCCCGTACGTTAACTTCAAGGGGTTACAAACGTGAAGTTGTTTTGTCCCCTTTCCCTTCTGCGAATCAGTTGACAGTTACAGTCGCTGGGCTTGTCCAAAACCAAGAGGGGACACTTCTAGGAAGCCGCTAGCAGGGGCTGATAATGCAACAGGTTCACGAAGGTGGAGTTTCGGAGTCTGTTTTGCAGTTAGAGAGACTTAGGGCCATGAACCAAGCATGAGGAGAAAAAGACCATCCTTTTGTAGGGTGAGAGGAAACTGGAGAAGTTGCTCAGCTTGCTGGGACTTAATATAAATATAGATCTAATAAAACAGGTACAAGTCTGAAAAACTCTTGAGAGTAACAGGCCAGACCTACTGCTTCAGCTGATGCTGGGACAAGATTCATGAAGCTACGTGACCTAAAGGTTCGGAAGATCACAAATCCTGCGCCATCGACCAACTAAACGTTTTGGGTAAAGACGTTCCTCACATCTGGAAGGCTGAAATCAAAAAAGGAGAAGAGACTCCTCAATCCTAAAGCAATAACCATCACCAGGTGCCGATTCCAATCACAAAAAAAGGCTTGGGGGGTTGCTACTACTGCAAGAGGAACGGACCATCCACTCGTCCCGCTCGGTGGAAAGCAGGTAACCACGGCAGAGCAAACACACGCAGGAAGCAATAGAGCTAATCTGAAAATACGACTAGATCTACAGCATCTTACACTTAAAATCTACACACTAGAATTGGAGCACGGAAAAAATAAATGCATTATAACAGGATAAAATGCCCAAAGCATTCAAAAAACTATGGCTATGGACACAGCACATTCCACACGTTAAAAAAAACCACCCAAATTAAAAAAATCTTAGTATCACATCTGGACAACATCCAATGCATTCCTTACTTAATCCGACTGTTTTGGATTTTGAAGAAAGAGAACAGACTTCACGAACAAGAACCCAGGTGAAGAAAGGGCCATTATCATTCCCAAAAAGAAGTGCTAACATGAACATCCAAACGTAGCATCCAACTCTCCTTCCGTAGAAATATCTGTAACTCCTCACGGACTCAATAAAAATGTAACCTTTTAACTCTGGCCTTAAAACTGCACAAAACTTAGATGCCCGAGACAAATTTTTTCCCTTTCTGCATTTAATACAGTAACAAGAAACTGCAAGCCTTGAAGACAAACGCACACCACTATTACCCGTCCACTGCGGACGCTGATCTCCAAACGGTCTCCAAACCACACGAACGAGCTACTCCACGTTAACTGCAACTCTACCAAAAGGGGCAACATCACAACTTCATACACTCACCGCTCCTGCCTCTCTTGCCCACGCTCACCGACGCATGGCAGCGCTGCACGGAGGGGCCGCGTTTACAAGAGCGGTGCCTGCGCTGCAGAAGACCCCTGGTACGCTCTCCGAAACGTGCCAGGTGGCTAACAAGGATGGATCTTGGAAATATGCTTCTAGTAATTGCACATTCTTAGCTTTTCTTAAGAACACAAAACACACGGGTCCCAAATTGTTTACAAATTTAATGTCTTACAAATCTGGACTTCTCAGTACAATGAACTTAAGGTTTCTTTTAAAAAATTATCAAAATTTCAGCATAATAGTTCTTCTAATACATCTCTAGTTTTTTGAAGAATATTTACAGGACTGTAATGAAAAATAAGACTTAAGCACATGAAAATTTAAGCAGAGAATAGCTTACAATTAAACTGGCAGTAAAGCAATATGGCTTCCTGACTGCTGTACTGATCAACAGAAAGACGGGGATAAATACTGTTACAGAGAGATTCATTTTTATGTTTGCCGTTTTGCACAAGCACCCCATGGTTTAAGAACCACTGCACACAGACACATCTATTAAAACAGGTATCTAAGCTGTATCTGTAAACAGCTAAGAAATATATTTTGATAATATCATAATTCAGCGATTGCTTTACAAAATCTGAGCTTACAATCTGAGTGCAAATCAATTCACATTAAAAACCTGCAATTTCAATTACTGAATTGATTTAAAAACTGGTTCCGTGACTGTTAAGACTGTTTTCTTGTTCTTGCACTTGTTCTTGTGCTTGATCTTGTCTTCCTGTCCGTTCCTCCAGCAGTCCGAGTAACCCTTACGTCCTCTTCACCAAGTTCTTCTTTAGCTTTGTTTATTCTTCCTTTTTGTAGCGATCGGTTTTCATCATTCTCTATTTGTACACAAAAAGTTAACTGTAAATTTATACCATAAATCAAACATTTTCTACCAAATTCAATCTTCAGTTACATTGTTTTTAAAGGAAACATCCCTAATGACTACATTCCAAAGATTACATCTATGAATTCAACAAACCAGCTGCAAACCCCATACTTCTGCACATCCAATATCCTTTAAGGTAGATCCCTGAGGACTTACAGCTATTTCTGAAAGTAGGTTAACATTAATGAGAGCACCAAAACCAATTAGCTGCCATTTTAGCTAAAATTCCTTCTACCGATACGTAAAACTAAAACATATCCAACACCGAAGAAAAATCCTGCAAAAATGAATATACAGTAACTGTTTTATGGTCCAGATAAAGCTGGAAAGTCAGGCTTTTAACTGTAAAGAAAAGACTAGACACCCATGTAAGTATCCAGATTACACAGAAAAGTTAAGCTGCTCCAAGAGATAAGCATCAACCCAAGCACCAGACATAGAAACCATCACTAAAATCCATGCAGGGAAAGATGACCTCCATGGAAGAGAAAATCCAGGCAGGTAGTAAAGCACCAGAAGAGATCGACCATTTGGCAAGTACGTGTAACAGTATCAGGAGGCAGGAACTAGCAAGTGTGTAAAGGGAAACAAAAGAAAACTCAATAAACAAAGACAGATACCTGGCAAAATAGATGTGCATGTTATATGAGGATAAGCACATGCACCAGAAAGGGGAAAGAGCCTAAGAGAAATGAAACAAAGGCATGGTCAAATCACAGTAAGGTTTTTAACACAATTTGGTAGGAAATTCCTCCATATGTAGCTTTAAAGATTCATTGTTATTTCCATTCACATACATTTGTTTCATAATATTTTCTAATTGCATCACGGTAGTTTTTAAGTTACATTGCATCAAGCTGAAAATTGCAGGGAATATTTTAGATGCCTGCAGCAAGAGTTCTGGTGGCTTGGGGAAAGCAAAACAGTAAAGGAGGAAATGGGACACGCATGGAACTTTTGCTGTCTTTTTAGCTCAAATAGAGCTTCAAGCCCTTCTAGCATCAACTTCAAAAACACAGCTGATGACTAGTAAAGGTCCTCCAAAACCTAGAGATATAAAAGCAGGTGCTTAGATGGTACTTAGGAGAAAACGAGATGAACAATGAGTACTACGAACACGTTATCATCATGTTCTATCATTACCACCTTCTTCTGCATGTAAGTTAGTTGCTGTACTCTAAACTACAATTTGTTGTTATGGATTGAGAGAGAATGTACTATAGAAGAGCACAAAGACATTTGAACACCCCAAACAGGGGAAGAATGCATGTCATATCCCATAAACCCGATCCCTTCTACTTAGAAAAAACATCTTGTTATATAGATAGATAGATAGATAGATATATTTATGTAAGATAACATAGACCATATTTACTTAAGTCTTCTTGCTATATTGAAGACCTACTCTCTATCTACATTAGAGCATGGCAGCCCACAGTAATACTAGAATTTTGTACACATTATTGTTATATCTATAAATAACTTAGCTATACTTCGAAAATAGAAAGTAAATTCTTGCCTCACCTGATTTTAATTTTTTGGATGCTAAGTCATCTGCTGGCAACTGACATTTTCTTCTGCGAGAAGTGGAAGTTGCCTGTTGTACAGGGTTAACCTCTTTTCCTTTTCCAGATTTATTATTTTTTTCAGAACCAGCGGATGTCAAACACACATTTTGAGTTTCCGAAGTTTTACCATTTTCTGGCAAGTCGCCGTTTTTACAGCTAGAAGTAGCTGCCTCTGATGTGAATTCTACCTTTTTCCTTTTATTCCTCAATTGCCTTGTTTTTTCCTGAGATGAATTATTTTCTAGAGATGTATCTTCACCTTCTTTAAGAATCCTCTTTTGACGTCTATCTTTGGGCAAGCCAGGTTCTTCCTTGATTAAAGTGGAACTAGTTGCTTCAGATTTGGAAGAAATTGTTTTCTTTCTGCCCACTCTTGATGGATTTTCTTTTGCAGATGGAGCTACCTCCAAAAGTATACTCTGTTGTTCTTCAGGAGTTTTGTTCTTACTGTCTTCTGGCAAACCTTGAAGTGAGGTGGAACTAACAGCCAGTGAAGTGACTGTTTGCCTCGAGTTCCCTTTTGAAAGATCCATTTCTCCTTGGGAAGTAGAATTTTCCAAAATCAGCTTTTTTGCTTCCCCATAATTATTCTTTCTACCACTTTCTTTCGATAAACCCTGTTTTCCCTGAAGAGAAGTAGACCTTGTGGCTTCTAACAAGGGGGCAATTCCTTTCCTTCTGCCTTTTCTCACTTGATTTTCCTTTACAGGTGAATCAAAAGTTTCTAATGGAACACTTTGATCTTCTTTAGGAGCTTCTTCTCTACCATTATCTGCTGGCAAACCGCGTCTTCCTCTAAGAGAAATGTAATTAGTCGTGCGTGATGCCGGAGCCGTTTCTTTCCTTCTGCCCCTTCCTAATGGCTTCTCTTTTACACAGGACACTGTTTCCAAAGGCATATTTTGTTCTTCATTAGTACTCTCCTCTTTATCATCAGTTTCTGACAAGCCACGTTTTCTCCAGAGAGAAGATGAACTTTTTGCCTCTGCTGCTAGATCAATCTTTTTCCTTTTGTCCCTTGCTGATGCATTTGCTTTTGCCTGCAAAGTTTTATTTCCCAAAGCTGGATTTTGATCTTCTTTCACAGTCATCTTTTTATCATCACCTTCTAGCAACCCACGTCTTTTTCTGATAGAAATAGATCGGGATGCCTGTGATGCTGCAGCAACCTCTCGTCTTTTCCCTCGTCTCAGTGGATTGTCTTCTGTTGAAGAGGGAGTAGCTTCCAAAGCTGAATCTTGCTCCTTTACAAAAGCTTCATCTTTACTATGATCTGCAATTAATGTTTGTTTTTCCATAAAGGTAGAACAAGCTATTTGTGGCATGCAATCAGCTTGCTTTCTTCTGCTCCTCCTTACTTGTGAAGAAGGATTTTCTGAAGTCTCACGTTGACCATCTTCGTAAGTCATTCCTTTGCCATCCTCAGGTAAACTCCTTTTTCCTCCAACCACTTTGGAACTGGCTTCTTCAAGTTCAAAATTAACTTGTCTACCTCTGCCTCTTCTACGTGCAGTTCCATTGTCTTGTGCTCGATTCTTTTGCAGGATTTCAGTTTGCTTTGGTTTAAATATTCCCTGTTCATTTCTTGTCCACTTTTGACGGCTATGAGCAAGACTGTCACTGTTTGCAGCAGGTACTGATGCGCCAGCTGGGTTGTTCTGGTCCTCCGTGACTTGGCATGTATTCTTGACACAAAGAGAGCTCAAAGAATTTTTGAGAGAAGATTCGTCCATTTCTGTTTCTGACTTAAATTTGGGAGTAATTAGTTCTAGGTTGGTTACATCTTTGGCAAGTTCATCAGTCTTTTTCTCCAAAGAGTCATTTTTGCCTCTCCTGTTTCTAGTTCTGTTTGTTTCTCGTACTGCGCTTCTGTTTGCTTCCAAGTTCAGAGCAGTAACCGGTATTTTGTTTGCCTCTCCAGAAAGTGACTCTGCTTTTAATCTTTGAGATGCCTCTGTTGTATTTTCCTGAGCATTTTCTGTTTCATCTCCCTGAAATTCTTTAATCTCATTTTTTGTGTGTGATTGTGTTTCAGTATCAGTTTCAGCTGAAGTTTCCTCGGTTTTCTGAATGTTTTGTATATTTTCACGTGCGATCCCACCAATGTCTGCTTTTATTTCAGCTGAGTGCTTTCTAGCACTTCTTAAAGACTTAATTCCTTTCTCTGTTGTCTTTATTTCAAGTTTAGTTCCATTTTCAGACTCTTCTGCTGTGGCAGTCTCTGTGTCTTTGCCAGAAGTCTGTTCATCTCTTTGTATCATCTTTGCTGATGAGTCTTTGCGAAGCTTCCTTGTTGTCCCATGAAGGTCCTCTGAAGAAGCTTGTGTAACTCGGTCATTTCTAGCTCTTCTTCCTCTTTTAGGTGGAATCAGTGGTTCTGTGTTTTCTACTTTTTTTACTCCTCTAGACCTCTTCCCAGGTGACAGAAGCATTTCTTCACTGTCTTCTACACCACCTTCATTAGATTTGTTTTCAGGTTTTTTTAAACCTGTTTGCAGTTGACAATTTTCATTTTGCATGCTACTAGATACACTTACTCTCTTTATGGTTGGAACATCTTCGGTTTCTAAGATGTCATTGATGCCATACTCCTGCAAAGTCTGTTTCATATTTGCAAGTTCTTTTCGTAGCACTGAAGGATCTCTGCCACAGGACTCAAGATTCTCACTTGGGTGTTTTAACTCCTTCGGTTCTTTCCTTTTACCTCTTCCTGGTCTTGGAGTAGCTGCACGTGGTTCCACAAACGAAACAGTTTCAACTTTTTCCTGATCAGGGTGCTCTGAAACGATTTCTTCTTGCATGCAACGCTTTGTTCTCCTTCCTCTTCCTTCATTTTTAGCTACTGAAGATGAAGTACTGATCTCTCCCATCTCCTCTTGGGCGCTCTTTTTTCCCAGACCTTGCAATTCTTTTAAATTCAAATCCTTTTCACACTGCTTTGCAGAAGCAGGATGTACTGTCTTCTGCGATCTGCCCCTTGCTGGTCTCTGGGTGGACTGGTCTTCACTAGTTGATTCCTTCTGTTGAGAATCTTCATCTTGTGAAATACTTCCTTTGTCTTCTAAAACAGGTTTTTTTCCCCCCATTCAAAGTTTTTACATAGAAGAGAACACAAACAAAAGTTACACATTACTATGCCTGATCAAAGTATCTGGGAGTTTTGATTTTCCTAACAGAGTCATCTTGCTCAAACAAATCACACTTAATATTCTTATTTTTTTAAATAACTAAATATTTTAACCAACTCCTAGATTAAAGGCCAGGCTTCTGACCAAAGATGTCTGGTTTATTTGGTAGGGAGCATTCATAGGTTTAAACTACCTTTTTGAAAGTCTTTGCAAAGAAAGATAATTTTAAGTGGAGACCTTAACATCAGGTTTTTTACACTGGTACGTTTGGAGATGCCAACATGACCACACCAACAAATTACTACACCGTTACTTCTAACACCAATAGAATTCCAGCACCTGGTGTTCTTTAGGGATGACTGCACAAATTCCATGAGCTATGCATGCTTCGCACTGTATATTTTTGAATTTTTAAAACATATGCTAAAACTTCATAATAACATATATTACCTTGTGTATTCATTATTCCTCCAGCTAAAGCAAAAGTATTTGTACTTACCATATTTATGACTGGAATTAGCACAAAGAGGTGCAGTATCTTCCTGCTTAGAACCCATAACATTTACTGATCTGACCTAAGGGAATAAACAATAACCAGTAAATGCTTGTCTGACAGGACAAGAAATAATGGAGCCAACCAATACAAATTTAATGTAAAGTAATAGTTGAAAAAAGTCTTGTCAAATACTTTTCTCTAAAAATGAAATCAACTTAGTTTTGTAACCGCATCCATATATCTGATATTAGCACACAAATATATCAAACTTAATACTTGCCATCTGAGCTAGCGTAGCATTTTTAAAGTGAAAGATAACAAACACTGCATAAAGTTAAAAAAGTATTAATTAAATTGTCTGAAAAGTGTTTACATGAGTGCTCAAAAGGAATTTGGGGTATTGAAACTGAATCATTTGAGTATTTTGTGGTGTTTTATTGTAGTTCTACACTGATGAGCACTAAGCCCAGTGATACTCGATATTTTATCTATGGATCCAGGAATGAACATAAAAATCAATACTAATAAAATTCACAAATGACAAGAGTGATGAAGCTGTGAATTATAAGGTCAGAATGGTAAGCCAGACCTACCTCAGTAACTACTTAGACTGGGTTCCTTCAAAGATAATACATATTAACACAGGCAAATGTACAGTGACAAAGCTATCTCCATAAAATAGGCATCCATTCAGGAAGCAATGAAGGAAAGACTTAGGGGCACAGTGAGCAATCAGCTGATGACATGGTAACCCGTTTTGTCAAATGCTCAACACTTTTGGATGTGCAAAGAAAAAGTGAACTTAAAGTTTAATCTATAGGGTATGAAGCAGCTGTAGAAAACAAAAAACCCAACCATATGCCTTGCTTATGAAAAGGAAGGCTGAGAAAGAATTTGATTAGTTTGTAAGCAATTTAAAGGGTGCTTTAAACATAACAGGAACAAATGACCAGAAAAAAAAAGTGCTCAGATTCAAATTTGTAATAAGCTATGTCTTCTAGTAGGGGGGGCATTCACCTGGACAAAGCTACCAAGGACAAAAGATTGCCATCTTTACAGTTTTCAAATCAACATGAGGTGCTTTTCTAGAAGGTATCTTTTCCTCCACAGGTTATGGGCAGGACATATTTCAAGTCCTGTAACATACACAATATCATACCAGGAGGCCTAAGAATTCATTTCAACCACAGGCTTCAAAATCTAAATACATCCCTTTCAAAAGCTAAAGAAAGTATTTTACCTTAATTTCCTCCGGTATATCAAACATTTCCGTAACTCCAACATAGTCCACTTCAGAATCAGAACATTTCTGCCTGGGTTCTGCCATAAGCCTTTGCAGACCCACAAAATCATCAACTGGTTGATACTTCTCTCTCGGAGTCTTCACTAGTCTACTAATACCAAACGCATCATCAACTGGTTGATACTTCTCTCTCGGAGTCTTCACTAGTCTACTAATACCAAACGCATCATCAACTGGTTGATACTTCTCTCTCGGAGTCTTCACTAGTCTACTAATACCAAACGCATCATCAACTGGTTGATACTTCTCTCTCGGAGTCTTCACTAGTCTACTAATACCAAACGCATCATCAACTGGTTGATACTTCTCTCTCGGAGTCTTCACTAGTCTACTAACACCAAACGCATCATCAACTGGTTGATACTTCTCTCTCGGAGTCTTCACTAGTCTACTAACACCAAACGCATCATCAACTGGTTGATACTTCTCTCTCGGAGTCTTCACTAGTCTACTAACACCAAACGTATCTTCTATGGGTTCAACTTTTTCCTTTGGTGTCTTGAAAATACGGCTGACTCCAATCATGTCTTCTACTGGCTGATATTTCAGCTTTGGAGCTTTCTTGATTAAAGTGACACCTGCCACATCTTTTACTGCTTCCCCTTTTTGCACTGGTGTCTTCCGCGATCTTTCAATCTTTTTCTGCTTGATGCCTGACATGACCTCAGCTGGCTCCAACTTCTGCTTTGGAGTCCTCCTTTTACTTCCCGATTCCACCCGAGATGCTTGTTTTTCTGGAATTCTTGACAAACTATCCACACTAATATTTTCTTCCAGCACAGTTTTTCTTTTTTCAGGAGTTTTTGTGGATATTGCATCAAACATAGACTTTAGAGATTCCTTCTCTCTCAGTAAGTGACAAATTCCTGGACTATCTTGTTTCTGTTCTGAAGCAGCTGAACTATTTAACGGTGACACCATCATCTCTCCTGAAAGAAGTAGATTTATGTGATTTGGAAAAAGAATTACGCAGAAAGTCCAAGCATTCTAATTGTTGTATAACTAAGTAAAATGGATTCAAACAGCCGGAGCCTTCTACAAACCAAAACCCCAAAATGTGCATCAACAACTGACATCAGCACCTCCTCCACTGCCCCTCTTGAGGAAGGTGCAGGCTGCGATGAGGTCCCTCCCTCAGCCTTCTCTTCTCCAAGCTGAACAAGACAAGTGACTTCAGACGCTCCTCATAAATCTTGCCCTCAAGACCTATTAGACACTCTAATAATTTGATGTCCTTCTTACACTGAGGTGCTCAAAACTGCACACAGGACTTGAGGTGGGGCCACACCAGTGCAGTGTAGAGGGGGACAATCACCTCCCTCGACCGGCTCGCTGTACTGTGCTTGATGCACCTGAGGACACAGTTGGCCCCTTTGGCTGCCAGGGGACACTGCTGACTCACATTCAATTTGCCATCAACCCAAACCCCCAGATCTCTTTCCACGGGGCTGCTCTCCAGCCTCTTGTCCTGCAATTTGTATGTATAACCAGGATAACCCCATCCCAGGTGGAGAATCCAGCACTTGCTCTTGTCAAATTCTGTATGTTTGGCAATTGCCCAGCTCTCTACTCTATCCAGATCTCTCTGTAAAGCTTCTCTACCCTCAAAGGAGTCCACAGCTCCTTCTAGTTTAGTATCATCGGCAAACTTACTTAATGTACATTCAATTCCTGTGTCCAGATCACTTATAAAAACATCAAAGAGCACTGGCCCTAAAACTGAGCCCTCAGGGACCCCACTGGTGACTGGCTGCCAGCCTGATGTAACCCCATTTACTGTAACTCTTTGAGCCTGACCCAGCAGCCAGCTGCTCACCCAACGGACTATGGACTTGTCTAGCTGTGCGCTGGACATTTTATCCAGAAGGATGCTGTGAGAGACAGTATCAAAACCTTTGCTAAAATCCAAAAACCACCACCTCTACTGGCTTCTCCTGGTCACCTACATGGATGACCTTATCATAAAAGGAAAGGAAGTTGGTTAAGCAGGACATTCCCCTCATCAACCTGTGCTGGCTACGACCCATGACTGTGTTGTCTCTTAAGTGTTTTTCAGTAACTCCCAGAATAACCTTCTCCATCATTTTACCATGCACTGAAGCGAGACTGACAGGCCTCTAATTACCAGGGTCTTCCTTCTTTCCCATCTTGAAAATTGGGACATTTGCCAGCTTCCAGACGACTGTGACCTCTCCAGACCCCCAGGACCATCAAAAAATAATGGAGAGAGGTCCGGCAATAACATCAGCCAGCTACACTCAGTTTGTATGCAGCCTGTACTTGGAAAGACACTTTTCACAAATATTCATTATGGTCCCTGCAGAGGCACTGACTTTTGGAGTTCTTGGATTCTTTTGTGTCCTGCTCATTATGCATAGCAGAAAAGGATAATCAAGAGGAAAGCTTGGGAAAAAGTGAAGCGACTTTCTCTGGCCGTTTAGTGCCAGCTCTTTATTTTCCTTCACTATTTCCTAGCGCGTTAAGCATGAGCATTAGAACAAGCATAACCATGCTGTTTCTCAATAGAAATAGCCATCATTCCTCCCACTAGTAAAAAAGAACTGAAACAAAGAAAAGGTAATGGACAAAAGTCTGGTCAGAACAACTCATAGAAGATTTTAGAGGAAGTTATATTTTCTTCCTGAAGCACAATTTAGATCAAACATATAATGCCAGAAATGCTATTGCTGGAATAATAAATTCAAACCCAAGCCCTGAATATTGAAAGGCTAGCCTTGCTTTGGTCCCTGGAAAAATAGTGGAGCAGGTCCTCTTGAAACATGCTTCTGGGCACAGGAAGAACAGGGTGATTTGGAACAGTCAGCATCAATTTATCCGAGAAAAATCATACCTGACCAATCCAATTACCTTCTACAATAAAAAAAAACAACCAAAAGAAAACCCAAACAGATTTGTGGATGAAAAGAGAGCAGTAGCTATTATATAATGTGACTTTAACAAGGTTTTCAACACCGTCTCCCACAATATTTTGGTATCCAAAAAGAACATCACAGGCAAGATGAACGGGCAACTGGTTGAATAAAGAACTGGTTGGATGATCAGACTCAGGGAGTTGCAGTTAACGAGTCTCTACCTGCAGGCCAGTACCAAGTAAGAGTTCTGCAGGCTGGAGGAACAAGATAACTCTAGGAGTCCCTTATACTTAACTGCAGCTATAATCTCAATCTTAAAACTCTCTCTGTTCATTTTAAAAGCAGAACCCTCATCTTCAAACTCGAAATAAAGTACATACATCTACTGGTGTCAGTTTTTAACCAAGGCTTGTAGGATCTAGCAATAACTTGCCTTTGTAGTTCCTATCCTGTCAAGTCCTAATCATAAAACGTTCAAGTCCTTCCAAATTCCTGGTCCAGCATGATTAAGAAATAAACTAGTTTTTTCAATACATGTTCCCTAAATTACAAAACTAAAGCATTCGTGCCATACAAAAGGATCGATGTGTATAGAATCTGAGATTAAGGGCTTGCTTGCCCACCGATTTAAGGAAAGCACTAAATAACAGGATAAAAGATCACTCTACTAGTTCTTCTTTTCAAAGAAAACACTTGTTACTGGACTCCTTCCTGAAGTTACTAACAAGGTTTGTTATACCTAAGCCTACCTTCCACAACATCTGAAATAAAGCAAAATGCATTTCAACTATTGTTTTAAATACTGGAGGATTTATTCTTGATTTTTCTTGGTGTTTCAGTAGATGCTCAGTTTTGCTAAATTCTCAAGAAAACAGACTTTTAATTTCAAGAATTCTGAGTTATACAGGGACACAATGACTGGTATGCAAGGTTACTAGCAAAAGATGCACAACAAAGTAGTGTCTTAATACAAATCTTTCTAACCTGACACTTTTTTAAAAAAAATTTAAATAGACTTTTTCTGCAAGATTACACAATAACCTCTCCCTGCCATGAAACTGGATTTAGATGTATCCACAGACAACTGATTAAGAAAACGCCATGCTTCAGCAGAAGATTTGCCTGAAACAATACTTCAACATTTTGAAATTTCATACCAAATAGAATGAATAAGAAAATAACACCTACTCAAAAATTAACTGGAACTACAAAAATGTCTTTTAATACACGATAAAAATCAATGGTTCCTTTTATGGGTTGCCAGATGCTTCATCTCAATACATCAAGTCTGCCCAGGCTGAGACTACCCACTGTCTCAAGTAGCAGACCCACCACTACCCCTAAATATACCTAAACATTTTCTTTCTTTCCAAATAACAAACATACCAGATTCTTCAGGAGTGTGCAATTCAGAAATTTCCACTGCGGTACATGTTGGCGTAAAATCAGTCTTCTCAACAGTGGCCAAAGGTAATGCTTTTCCACTCTTATTTTCTGGAGTTTGAAACATTTCAGTCATTCCTATAAATTATATTCAGAGAAATGAGCATATGTTTTGACAAAAGTAGTACAGAGTTGGCAGAGTGAACAACAGATTTTAAAAACTTACCTGTGAAGCTTTCGTCCATGTTCATGTTTAGCTTCAAGATAGGATTTTTTACCACTTTAGGGACCTGTCCAGCCGTTCTGACTGTGGTGGAATAAGCTCTACCTACCACTATTGTAGCAGGTGACTCTGCATGACCTGTACTAAAATGACCTTTTATTTTTCTTTCTGGAGTCTGCAGAAGGGAAAGAAAGGGAGGGGGGGGAAGTTACTAAACAAAGATTCCTTTTGTATAAAATCTATATTTCTTACACGCTGTGGCAAAGACATCAACATCCATTTAACATCATACTAAAAATAAGCTTCCATCTTCTGTAGGAAAATACCTAACAAGTTGTTTTGTGGTTATGCAAAAACAAATAGAAGAAACATGGAAAAAAAGGAAAAGAATACCTTTGGTAATTGGGTTTTCTTCTTTAGGGATCTTCCTTTTTGGACACTTTTTTTAACAGTTTTTGACTGTGGTCTTGCAACACCTAATTTTACCACTTCTGCCCAAGATTTTGCAACTAGGAAGCAAAAGAGAAATAACCACTTTCATTCTCAGGTGTAATAAATGCAAGTTCACAATTATTTCTTTATGATTCCAATGGATTTGCTGCAGTCGGGCATAGGAAAGTGGTGGTTGCATCATCTGACACCACCTCTACCAAAGCGCTCTGTGAAACGCTTTCAACTGGAAGATCTAATTTCAGCTGAAGTTTAATAAAGTCTCCACGTACCCAGGATGGCCATTTCCACAAAACAGCAGCAACAACAAAATCTTCATACAGCGGCAAATAGATGTTAGATCCTAGAACGGAACACTGACCCAATTCCATCCTCACTTTTTGTAAGGAAATACTTTTTTCCAATAGAAACTTGCCACGAGCCTTTCAATCTCATTCACTATTATACCTGAACTTTTCCCTGGTGGGACTTGAGATTTAACATCAGACAAACGGCTTCTAAGTGAAACATATCCAGCTTTTCTTTCACCACCTTCCCAAGGAATGCCGTAGTCAGGAAATTGTTTATTTATACTGCTTACTGCATTTAGATCTACACGCACTTGCCATAATTTTTCTTCTATCACCTTCTCCTTATAACATACTCTGAACATTCCCAAAGCAAGGTTACCTTTATCACAGCATCATTCTGTACACAGCAGAGGAATCAGGGAATTAGTGCAGCTGTGTAATAAATGAAGCTGTCAGTTGGTAGGACATCTGCCTCATTTACTTCACAAATAAGCTATGAGAAGACAGGGATCATATAAAAGAAATTATTATTTTTTTAAGTAGAGATAAAAAGGGGGATGCTGTTCCTGAAGGATGATATTATTTTTTTCTCAGAATTGCCATGTAAGTTGGCAAAAGTCTGTAAATAAAAAGAACTTTCAAAAGCTGTCATTGCCGGGATGTTCAGGATACGTAGAAAAATGCCAAGCATGCAGGAAATTATCTGAAAAAGCACTGGAAACACAAAGACATTTGTTTTGGATACAAATTAGACATCCAAAATTTTTAAGAACTGTGATGTTCTTTTCATATTGCAGAAAAAACTGATGCACTCACATTAAAAACCACTTACACATTACAGAGAGGTGGTGAAAAATGGTATGTCATTAATGTTTGTGAAGTACTCTGGTGCTATTAAAATAAATGGAACAACAAAAGGCACTGAAAAAAGAACCCAGCTTACTTTGCTAAAAGACTAATACCACTTTCAGCTGTATAAGCAGGAAGTATTGTGAAGGCCTGTGATTTTATCTCATCGCCTAATAATAACGATGATGAGAACATCATTGGGACATTGTATACAGTACGTTGTTCAAAATTTTAAAATGACACTACAAAAAAATGGAGACATAAAGAGAAATAAAAATTCCTTGGCGAATAGGGGTGTTGGTAGGAAACTTTAAATTTGACTTTGAAAGAGTCAAATCGATTTAACATCTGTTTACAAAAACAGATGACAAAGACACCTTATCTGTAAGTTTCTTCAAAGACTAAAATGTCAAGAACCAGAGCTCCCCTATCATGTTTCCAGTGCTCTCAAAACTATTTCAAACCAGTGTTCAACAGTCAAATTCAAATGTTCAACTTCAAAATATTCAAATTAACACCTAGTTATCATCCTATTTTTTAATTATATCTGTTATATACCACTGTCAACAGTTAAATGCAGTCCAGTCCATGGACAAAGATTTTGAACTGCGTACAAAAAAAGCATAAAGACAACAAACTGAAGCTAGATTGCTATGAAGTGCACATTTTCAAATCAAAATTGATGTAATTGACATAATTTGATTTAGTTCACTACTACTTGAATCTGAAGGATCACTATTGCAACTAACCTTGCAAAGAGAACCTTAATTCTACCATTTGTCAACTTCTGAACATTAAGATTTATGTTCTGAACACAATTTTATATATGCTTTAGTAATTTGCTTTATGAATACAAGACAATGTAATGCTTTGCAATTCCCAGTTGTTTCCAACAAGTCCAACAACCGTCAGAAGATACGCCAATCATTTGGTGGCCTCTGCATAACGAAACAATAGGCCTACTTCAGTTTTGTTCCTGTATTTTAAGGCATTAAAATTAATATTAAAAATGAACTGCTGAAACAAACCTAGTAAATTGGCACTAGAGGCACCGCTTCTTCTTTTTGCATTGATAGCTGCTACGGCCCCACTTCTTCTCTTCATGGGAGTGACCTTCAAAGCAAGTTGTGCACTTCTGGCTGATTTGTCAGGCGTAGCTGTTAAAAGGGTTTTACAATCTCGGTTAACGTGAGGAGATTTAGGTGTTTTCACTCGGGCACCATTTTTCTGCTTTGTATTTATGTCTTCTGCAACAGTATCCTTCTCTTCTGCGATTGGCAACGATGTCGTGATGAGAGAAACAGAGAAACGTCCTTTTGTGTAAGGTGCTGGAGAGCCTAAAGTAAATTTAGGTGCTGCCTTCCCAGAGGCAGGGGATGAGGCAGCTGGGGACTTCTGAGTCGGCAAGTTTTTTGGTGACATTTTTTCCTTCTGCAAATGTTCAGAAAGTTCCTGGTAGAAAAAAAATACATAAAGATAAAATGTTACTGCGCGTAGCTGAACTACAAACGCTCATCTCCATCTCTGACAAGTAAATACAATAGTATAAAATATCACCAGATCGTTTGAAAAACCCTTAAATGTTATTCCCTGAAAACAAACTTGTAACAAGTTTTAAATTTCAAAAGTCTCAAAAGACACATGCAAATTCAATTGAATAAATTAACTGAGTTATTCTACTTTATTCAAAAGTTTTGTTCACATCAAGTACACTACACACATTTTAACTAGTTTAAACCAACAGCAAGTGTTTTCAAACTTCTAGCCAAACCAGGTGGCAGTAGCTTGCACAGTCTGCCAACAAACTACTGTTTTCTGTTATTTATGGTAAACTGGAGCTTGTAGACACTGCTGCTAAGCACAAACATACAGAAAAATACTCCCGCACATGCATGAGAACGAGCAATAGTGTGTGAGGTGAATAAAAACACACCTCCTGTATAAAGACAGGTAGATATAAAGGGTAAAGCTGAGCCCTTTCCTACAATGGAGAAGTTAAAAAATGCCAATTAATATTTGCTAATTTCAAATACCATCTTAACTTGCAATTAAAATTTCTACTTCCCAACATACACCTAACAAGGTTTACTACTAATTTTTAATTAAGTTTCAGAAGTCTTAGAATTTATAAATTCTGTTCCCATCAATTGTCTCAGCAACTTGATTAGTTGTAACATTTACCTGGACTGCAAAGTGCTTCAGTCCCTGAGCCTTTTTCAGAACCGCACGTGGTGAGTTTCCAAATGGTAAGCTCAGCCTCGCAGGAATCGCACCTCTTTTAAGGGGCGAGTTGGGAGGCAAACTTTTATCAAAAAGTTCTGGACTTAGATGACCACCAAAAGACACTCTCTTTCTTTTTCCTAAAGGCTGAAGTAACAAATCACCACTTTTCTTCTTCTGAGATATCCTTTTTGTCTTGCCTAAAAATAACAATTGAAAATATTTTCATATATCTAAAAATCCAAGTCAACATTTTAACCAGCATAGAAAACAGTGCTTACACATGCATTTTAAAGTTGGAAATATATCAGAAGGTCACTTAACTTAAAGAGAAATAGATACAATTGAGTAAACTTTTATACATATTATTGTGTGGTTTTACGGTCAAATATGACTACATGATAAATATTTTAGAACTAATATGTCAGGAATAAGCTCCGCGTTTTATGTAAGTGGAAGAATTCTCATAAAAACGCTACGAGAATTGCTCAAATACAAAAACGAGACAGGGGATTAAACACACTTACCTGATTCTTCTCCAGCCAACAGGCCAGAAATATGCATTTCTGACACAGCCTCATCGTCTTTCAGTACAGCAGCACTTCCAGAAGACCTTCTCTTCAATGACAATCTGCGAGGTCTTGTAACACTGGCACCTTCCAACTCTTGTTTCTGATGATCCCCCTCCGTGGCCAGCTCTTCGTTAGTCCCACTGTCTTTTCTGTCTCTAGTCTTACCGTGATGCTCTTGAACGGCATTTGTCTCCAATGCATTTTCAGTTAGCAGTCCAGAGGTCCTTGGCCTACCCCTTTTCCTTCCAGAGTCAGATTTCTGACCAGCAGGAGATGCCAGATCTGACGTCAACTCTTCTGAAGCCAGCGTCTCTGAAAGGACACTTTTATTTGATAATTCTGTACTTTGCCTGTTATTTCTTCTGGGACTCTTGGAATTAGAAAGAGAGGCAGGAGTTTCCGAGTGTCCCTCTTTTGAGTTCACAAAGTTTGCCTGATCACCAATTTCTTTCAGCACTTCTTCTTTTACCGGTTTTCCTGGTGTATGTTGCTTACTATTTCGTCTTTGCTTTAAGCATTCATTTTCTGCCAAAGACAGTTGTTTGGGGCTACCGTTTCTGCACGCTGAATCTTCCCTTTGAGTTTCAGCTGAAACTTCTGAAAGAGACTTACATTTCAATGACACACGTCGTCGAGTTGTTGGAGTATCAGTATTTACAGGATTCATCCCGCTAGTTTCTTTGGTAGGCGATACGAACTGAGAGCGGGGACTCTTCCTTCTGGGCGTTGGTGTACACAGAACATATTTATCTACTTCAGAAACGTTTGTCGTGTTAGTTGTTTGCGCCAGTTTATCTACTGCTATTGCAGAGCTGTATATTTTCGTTTCATCTGCATAATCCAAGCATTCTATAGAGCACGGCTTCAGTGAAAACGCTGCATTTCCATCATTCTCCTTACTGGGTTTGGTTGTAACTTCAGTACCTTTAGATCCGCCTGCTGTACCTAGTTCCTTATGATCCTGCAAGTGACTTCTTTTACCAGTATCTCTTGACATCTCCTTTGAAACAGAAGTTCGAGGACTTTTGGTAGAGCTCCTCTTGGTAGCACTTCCTACAGCTGAGATCGGGTTACATTCCGAACTGATTACTTCTTGCTTTATTTTTATTTTACATTCTTCAATATCTTCACTTCTGCCTATTTCTTTTTCTTTAGTCAGGCTTCCCAGATCATAAACACAACTCGATGATGAAATTCGAGCACTTGGTTCTAGCAGAACGCTCTTACCATCTTCTTTTGCAGCTTGTTGAGATACATTTCCCTCTTGCAGAGGTTTTTTCACTTTAATCTCACATTTCAGCGTTTCATAGAGTTTACTAAAGGGAGACATTTCATTTTGCTTTTTATTAGATAGATGTATTCTGTGCGAAGATTTGGGTGTTTGTAGTTTGATGGGGAAAGGTTTGGAAATATTTTTCTCTGTACTTTGTTTATTTTTATTGTCATTTTTTTCTTCACACTCAGCATTATCTACAAAGTAAGCAAAACAAAGCAAAGCAAAAAGTAATACAGATGCAGAGTTACTTAAAAATTGCAGAACTACAAATATGAGTTCCATACAGATAAAAATTCCTTCCTTTCCACTCCCAAGACAGTCAACCAGGGTCCAGGATACAGTACTATAAATAAAGCTCTGTTAACAATAACAATTTATCTTGTAATAGAAGAATTAGTATCTCAATGTTTAACGGAAACTTTAAGTTATAATCTGGAACTTATATTCAGGTAAGGCACTTGGTATTTCACGCTTTTGTTTTTGTCGGAATCAATGGCTCATATACATCTTTCAGGGCTGCCACAAGACAAATCTATGAGCACAGAATTAAGCCACCATTTAGATCGGCTTACCACAACTCAGTCTGGTTTTTGTCCTGCGTTTACACAGGTGCTGTACTGCTTGAACCGTGGCAATGCTTCTCTAGGGTAAGGCCAGGCAATAAAGCAGAGCTGCCACTTCCCAGATGAGACACAGCAAGTGACCGCCCGCGTGCTGCCACTCCGCTGCAATCTGGAACTGCATCCAAGGCAGCCTGAGGCCGCGTGCTTCACTTCGTGTTTCCATGAGCAAGGGGAATATGTGAGCTAACAGAGTTCATCCGGTAAGAGGCGCCTTTTTAAGGCAAAAAGCTGAGACCTCGTGTGCATCCATACATCTACAAGCTCTATTTCTCAACACTGCTTTATGTCAGTATGAACGCCTGCCGAAACAAGTGCTCATACATGTTGACTTTTCTTAATTGTGATGGGAAATAACCCATGTAAAGATGAAGGCAGAGACTCTGACATACAAGGAAAAGCCTGTCAATTATCTTCTGGGAAAGGGGAAAAGAGAAACATGGGAAAGAACAGGAAATTAGATCTTTCCATGAAAGCTTTTACCCAACTGCAGACAAGTACATCAGTATTTTTTTTACTGAGCTGACAAGTTGTTCCCTTAAAGTTGATAGAACAATGAAGCAAAGACTGTTGCGCCATAGGACAGTGTGGGGGAACCCATCACCCAAATCCTGTGAATACAGATGCGCTCACAACAACCCACTGGAATGCAACACTTTGAAACGGCCTGGGTTTTTTGCACTGGAACAAACATTTGTCACGAAAATCAAACCTGTCTGTAGATAAACAGCCTCCATCTAAGAAACCTTGTATCTTCCCATGAAAGTAGCACTACTTAAGACAAGAAGGATGGGAAGGTGAAGTCCTGGCATTTAACCAGTCCATGGCCTATAACTACCCAGACTTAGTAGCTCTAGAAGATTTTTACTGGATCTACATGAAACAGGTATTGTAAACTATTATTTCAATCAGGAAAATTAACCCTTCCTCTATATCTCCAAAATTATACCTGTTTCAGTTTCTTATTAGGAAAGAATACATGACATAATGCAATATTTGCTCAAAAGGGATCTAGCTGTATTCTAGGTCAGCAGAGAACTGCAAGTTAAATTTTAATCACAAAGGTGAACTTGCCACGTTATACTCGTTCGATGCCACTGAAAAGTGAAACGTAATAGGTACTTGTTTCACGTATCAGTTTCCACTGCCGTTTGTATTGCATTTGCAAAGCTGGTGTACTGAGCTCTCTTCTTCGCTGTAATCTTCATAAACTGAATTTGCACAAATCACTTAAAGCCATATATACGGGTTGTGCCAATTCCAGGCTAACTGCTACTGCCCATTTGTCAGAATGCAATTAAACTGATGTCTCCTGGCAGGACTTAGCTTTGGTAAATCACAGCATCTAAGTATGGTGAGATAGTACACTGACGTAGCAAGGTGTATTGGACTCAGATTGAAAAGTCTTAAAATACCTTTCTTTTGCTCTTTTCAACCTTGTTTTTCCCTTTATGCTAAGAATAAATGCAGTTAAGGGGGAAGAAGAAAACAAACCCCCTGTAAAACAAGTACCAACCTGAAGCATGAAGACTTTTAGATCCTGAAGTTTGCTTGCGTAATAATTCCACTTCTGCCACCTGCTGAACATGAAGAACCTGTAAATTTGTACAATATTACAGCAGAGCAACAAATATTTTACAGTTTAGCTTTCAACTGTACATTGGA
This sequence comes from Nipponia nippon, assembly GCF_047370975.1. Lineage (NCBI taxonomy): Eukaryota > Metazoa > Chordata > Aves > Pelecaniformes > Threskiornithidae > Nipponia > Nipponia nippon. The sequence goes on along the minus strand of NW_028262347.1, from coordinate 124,447,310 downwards.
AAACACTAGATTTAGAAAAATACATGCATTGTTTACTAAACAGGCTTAAAAGTATGCAAATGAAATCCTAGAATGTTTCAAACTTTAAGAACATCAACTAATGCACATTTGAGGCCCTACACTGTAAGAGTTTAAGTCTTGTTTTATCATTGAAATCATTAGTTCTAAAAGCAGCTGTAACATAAGAATATATGCAAGCACATTTGAATCTCACCTTCTCACCAGACCTAGTGGAAGGTTTTTATTTAAATAAGAGAACTGTAACATTAAAAAAAAAAAAAATCTTTCAATAGGTACAGTACTCACAAATAACACTATCCCTTTTAAGGGAGAAAACTTTGCTGAGAACAAAAAAAGAAACTGATGAAAATAAATTATTAAAAGATAGGCTTAGTTTGATATTTATAAATTCCAGCAATACATTAGTGTACTAGCATGTAGAATAGATTCTCTTGGGGAAAAAAAAAAAAAAAAAAAAAAAAAAGAATGCTTATTCTCTAGGGCAAACTTCCCCATTTAAAGCACAAGGATAATCAACGCCCATACTCTGCATTTCCTGCATCCCATCCTCTCTTCAAAAAGGCTAAGGATTAATTTTTAATAGCTTATCTGTATTAGTAACATCACAGATTATGAAGTATCTATTACCAGAAACTGACAAGTCTAAAATTAATAAATTATTAATTTTTAAAAAAAGTATTTATCTGAAGTTTAGTTGTATTTTCAAACAGAAAGGTAGTCTATGGCTGAAAAATTATTCCTAATAAGAAAAGAGAACAAGGAAATGGAATACCGTATCACTACTAACACCAATGTACTTGTAATAAATAAGTCTATGGCCACAAAATTACCTGCAGCGTTTCATCTTTTGGAGATCTAGAACGCCTCTTTCTTGGAGTTGCTTGGAGAGGATATTCAAACCTGGAAGAAATATTTAAAAAGACAACTGTTTTTTGTCAAATAGCTGACGACTAAATTCCCATTATTAAGATACATGACCTAGCAATCGTTGTCCACTCCCAACAATAGACACACATCACTTTTAAAGGCTTTAACTACATCAAAATACTTCTAAATTTTCCCCCAAAAATGGCTACCCTTGAAACAAAATCAAAATGATCTCTCTAGACAACTCTATCTTTATTAGTTTAGCTTAACGTAATACAAAAGCAATTTTAAAAAAAAATCTTTAAGGAATCTTGCCTTCTGAAGAAGGTCTAATGAGATAAACTAGACTAACTTCCGTGTCTGAAGATGGTAACTGATGAAGATTTAAGTTTTTCCCATTTATCTACAGCCATTTCTGTATCTTCATCCAGCAGTAAGAGCCCGTGTCCACAAAGCTCTCTGCATTGTTTGCCTGCAGAGCACATTCCAGGATCGAGGCATTAACAGTTTGTCACTGGCACTTACCTGAAAGAACGATCAATAATAGTTAACACATCTCCATGCTTCAGAGGTACAGGTTGCTGAAAACAACCACCATTCAGCTGCGTAGGATTTACTGTACTTAAATTAGTCAATATTGCCTAAAAATAAAACAAACATTTCAGCAGCCTGATGAGATGCAACGGTGCAATGCATATGCCACTAAAATATGTATATCTTACCTCCTTGTTTTCATTTACTTCAATTTTACAATGTTCTTTTGAGACCTGAGGCAATTGGATGCGAATATCACATTCTGTTCTCCTGTGGGTGAAAATACAATCTGAGTTTTAAGACACACAGAAGACGGAAAAATCTGACTGCTATAGAATTAGGTGATTTCCCAACTTTCCAGCTAATAATTGTACTGCGGCATGATACTGTCTTTAATTTGGTAACATGAAGAAAACGAACTACCTATGTCTTTCAGCTGTGGCAAAAAAACCCAGGAGCTCACACAAGACTTGCAGAATATTTTTAGAAAATACCAGCATGTGCTCTTAAGCTCACTCTTAGGCATTCGTGACTGATCACTCTCAGAGACAGAATATTAGGTAGACAGACCCTTGGTCTCACCTAGATAGCCACTTCTACCTTCTTCAAAGTTGTTAGTAAGTGAAAGCTGTGTTTCTAAGTGTACAGACTTTTTAATTCTTTTTTTTTTTTTTTTTTTTTTTTTAAGCTAATCTCTAATGCTTTTGTCATGCTGTAGGTCTTAGGCAGCAAACATAGCTCTCATATCAGGGGTACTGTTCAGAGAAGTACCTGACACCTCTCACTGATGTAGCGGGCAGAAATTAACGTTTGTACCATTAAGTATCACCTGCCTGGGCAGCTCTGCTGAAGCCACAGAACAGCATTAGTGACACTGGAGTGCCTCCCATAGACTTTCACTATGGAATCTGATTTCAGACTGAATAATTAGTTAAGACATCTATCTGTCAGTAAAGTGCTGAACAGACCTCGTTTAAGAGAGGTAAAAACATTTTATTTGAAGCCTATTTATGGTAAGGTCATCTAGTCAAGTCTTCACATATAGTCTTCAGGTATACTAATTTTATCTTTTAATGCGAAATAGCTGGATCAAGCTCAAAACCAACCACCACTCAACTGTATAAGTCAAAGCAAGTTTCAAGATCAGAGAAGGGGGTATAAGTTCTTATTAATTTTTAATATTCATTCCAGATATTGGCTGAGGTATTCCATTACTGAGGTTTTAGAGAACCAAGGAAAAGAAAAATCGATAAGAGCACTGATGTAATGAAGATGGTCAAATACAAGCCATGTACCTCACTTCTCTTCCCTAGCCAATTATCTGGAAACTGCCTCTGGATAAAAGAATACCATCACTTGCTTGTCAACTGTGTATTACTTTCAATCTCTTTCCCAGATTTCTGTTGGCCAGCAACTTTTTTTAAAAAAAAAAAAAAAAAAAGTAGTTCTGGCAAGGAAAGGAAACAAAACAAAACAAAAAAAAGTTCAGCTTTTTAGTCTTACAATTAACCTTAGTCCAATATTACCTTCCCTCCCCTGAACATGAGTCACAAATAAACTAACATTTTTTTGCAAATAAGTATTAAAAGACATAATCTGCATGAAAAATACCATAATGTTATTTCAACGTATGCAAGTACTCAACTAATTCTCACCTTCCAAATAAACAAGAACTTGCAGTGAGTGGAAAACTAATCCCATCAGTCCCATTCCGCTTAATTACAACAATATTCCCAAAGAGCGGCATCTTCAAATGTAAGGAATCTTACCTATAAGAGAACATCAAAATTACTCATCCAAATAATGCTTTACATATTTATGAAAGTAAATCAATGTAATTATTTTTTTTTACTTCTGTTCAAGAGACATTTTCCAACGTACAGAAGGATCTCAGTGCCATTTACGTGTGCTTGCCTGTGTAGAAAACTGGGAACTATTTACCCCAAGCAACCACTGTAATCACACACGGGAAGCTGAAGGCACTACAGATTTGGAACAACTGATGCTTATACAGGGTGGCAAGAGCAGTCATCACGTGTTCATGTAAACTCAGCTATACTGCTTTGACGTATGCAATAGGGATTTGCTACCCATCAGAGCCTTCGCAAAGATTCAGGGCCAACACGCACTGTATTTCATCCCATAAGCAACTTAAAACTATTTTCATGTTAACAGTCGCTCCTCCTCACCCAAATCTAGATAGTACACGTTCTCCTATCTAGGTGGAAATTCTTAGGCTTGATTTTTAATGTAAACAGAGACCAATGGACTATAGCTGTTTCCCGAAACAAGATAAAACGGTGGCATTACCACGAAGGAGCACTCGCAGGAAGACAGCTGAAAAGAAGGCTGAAAGTTTAGGGGTTGCAAGGATCTCGTGGTAGGCTGCTGAAGCAACTGAGGGTGGCAAGGGCACCCGAGCGTGCACGTAGGGAGAAAGCAGAAGGAACGGCGTTTAACTTGCAAAAAAAACCCCAACCCCAGAGCGTTTGCACAACCAGATACGCTATTCCTTTTCTGTATAAATAGGAGTGTGCGACAGAGTACAAGCAACCCTCAAAACAGCAAATATAAACTGCGCTAACAAGTGTTATACGTTTTAAAGCGGCAAGCTAAAAACAAGGGATGTAATGTAGTTAAGGGGGACCCTTCTGAACTTCTTTTGCCGAGTTTCATACGATAAAATACTTGTTGAAAAAAACAAAACAAAACACGCCCTAGGACAAGCTTGACAGCACCCTTAAGAAAAGCCTTTACCTGTACGTTACAGGAAACGGCGGTCTTCAGCTTTCCTCACCCAAACTGCCCTGTTCGCAGTTTCCACCGACTCTTACAAGCAAAAAACGCCACACGAGCTGCAGAACCCGAAGTTTACGCCACCGTCAGGAGCCCAGGCTCTCTGCGGCCGCGCCTGCAAGCGGGGTGACCCACAGCCACCGGGGCGGCCAGGGCAGGTGCTTCCCGGCTCCCGCTGGCCGAGAAGCAGACGGCTACCGAGGGGAGCAACCCGGCCCAACTCCTCCCCGCGGCGCCCGGAGCCCCAAAACCGCGTCCGCCCGGCCCGATCCCCCCCTCTCACCCTTCCTCCCCACGAAGCCCCGAGCGCAGCGGCGGCCCGGAGGCCTCCTACCTCCGGCGGCCGGCTGCGGGGCCGATGTGGCGGCAGCGGCGCGGCCCCCCGCCCGCCCGGCCCCTCCTGTCAGTGCGCGGCGCCGACTGAGCCTTCCCGCGCGCGCCAGCCGCCGCCGCACCGGGCCCCGGCGGCCACGGATGTATCCCTGCGCCGCACAGAAACAGAGCACGGGAGCCGTGTAGACGGCCCCGGAGCCGCCGCCGCCCTCACATGCTGACAGCCGCCATGGCTGCGGGGACACACCGAGCCCGGCCGGCTGGGACAGGCGCCCCTCGGCGGCCGGACTCTTTTAGTCTTAACTGCTGCCGGCTTGGCGGAAGGAGAAAAGAATCATCGTACTGACGGTTTTTTTTCGAAAAGGCGCGCGTCAGCTCACGATTGGTGATGGGGTGGTCACGTGAACGCGCGGCGGATCCAATGGGAAGCGCGGAGGCGGTTTGATTTCAAATGGCGGCGCAGGGCTCGGGCCCCGCCCCGGGAGCCGTTCCCCGCCTCAGGGCGGCCGCTACCGCCAGCGCCGCCGGTCGGGGCCGTCCTCCGCCCGCCGCCCGCTCCCCGCCGCTTCCCGCCCCACAGGTGCGGGTTTGGGCCTGCAGCTGCACCTGGAGCGTGTTTCTTCAGCGCTCATGTGATGGAGAGGGAGTCGTAGGGGACTCAGCTCCGTCCCTAACGCGCACCTCTTCAGCTGCTAATGTTGCTTCACCCTCATGAGAACTACTCGCATCAGTAAAAAAGGTCGAGAGTCAGTTTATATCGCTTCAGCTTAGCTTAGGCAACTGCTTTTATAAACTAATTTAAGCGTCTATATCTGTTTTCTGCACTGGTCATTTGGTAATCAGATTAAAATATTCTTAAACATAAAAAGGGGGTTTAAAGGAGGAGAAAAAAAAAGCGGGGGGGAGCAAGGATGGGAGAGAGAAAGCAGCAGTTACAACTAAACTAGCCTTTTAAGTCCTTTTTAATCAGCCATTTAGTTACCTTCATTTATCTACAAAAACTGATTTCCATCTCTGCTCCCTGACAGGAATCCATTACAAAGACTTGAATTTGAGAATCTGTAAGACAAACAATCGAGAATCGAGACAAACCCTGTTTGTGCCGCGTGATACTTGAAGACAGAAGAAAATAAAAAACCTGAGAAGCAACCAGAATTTAGTTCAATCACACAAAGGCAGAAAGAGCTGTTCCTCGACAAATCCAGTAGCATTGCCATCCGCATCCTTGATCAGGCTTCTATTTTTGGTATTGATATTGTGTGTTTGTATAAATTTAAAAATTAATCTCCAGTCAATGAGATAATCTCCTGGTATTAAAAATGAGAAGAAGCCATAATTTGAAAATAGCCAAGGAGAGGAAGGTACCTTTGAATATAATCTCAGATCGGAAACATTTTTCAGATTGGACAGGCTTTTAACCACAGCCCTCTCCAGAATACATGAGATGCTATCTTTTAAAAATACTTTAAAAAATTTGTGCAGAAAAATGCAGATGATGCTGAGACCACGCAACCTCCATCGTTAACGTTCCGTTCTTCCTGTAGTTTGAACATTTTTACTGGTGGTCTAAAATTACAAAATATAGGCCCTGACCACCTAATTTTATTCTCCGGAGTCTCCTCTACGTGATGCACAACATTAAGTTTTAAAAGCAAGCTACCGATTTGCTTTCTCATTCTTTTTGATGTCCAAGGGAGTCATGAAAGCTTTTGGACTTCTAGAAAAGAGACTGGAAGGTGCTGTTTTCGCCTCCATGAAAGAGTCAGGAAAGTGCTTAAAACCCAAGGGAACAGACTTGCCAGGCAGCACGTGAAGATTCAGGTGGCTTAAGGCTCTTCCCCTCCCCGGTAGGCCAGTACTGAGCGGGACAGGGAGCAAGACTGTTCTTCTGGCATCAGTACGCTCAGACTGTCTGAAACCTCATTTTCAGGCCGTGGTTCCACAAAAATCTGAGCCAAATTAACCTCTATTGCTGGAGCAGTAAATGGAAAAGAAATTTAAAATAAGCACAAAAGCAAAGTACTTCCACAAATTCTGAGTAATTTGCAAAAAAAGGGAGAGCAACTTACTCTTACAGATTATATTTAAAATATACCCTGCATAACAGACATAAGTAAGTTTGCATTTATGATATTTTCTCCCTCTATTTCCTAACTGGTAACTAACACTTACACCTGGTTTTTATCTTCCAAGATGACCACAGGAAAAACATCCTGAAGGAGCAGCGTGGGTTCCAACTTGCACAGCATTTTTGATACGCACCATGTTATCAAAGAAATATAAAACCAAACCATTTCAGTTACCAGACTCTTTCAAAAAGCAAACCTTATTTTTACCATAACTTTTTTACAGCGAAGACAGCCTCGCTCAATTCCTTTCTTTCTACCCCAACATCACACTTTCACAGTTTCCCCCCCAAGATGGCTGGGGAAACTCCAAGGGAAAACAGGCAGGTTGTTGAGTGATGCCTGATTTTTTTTTTTTTTTTTAATTTTTATAATAAATATGCATTACTGAGATATGGAATCTGGTGACCTTAATTCCAAGTTAAAGTTCTATGGATGTGCGGGGGAAAGAGCTACAAAGGGAGAAAGGCCTCTTACAAGGTCACCCAGTCTTTTGTGCTTCAGGGGATAAAACTCTACTATTCAGATCTTTCACAAAGCAGAGCTCCTTTTGATATTACTACTATTTTATTTAATTATCTAGTTTGCCTCAATTACTATTTTCTGTGGTATGAGGACTTTAGGGTACTTTAGATGTGATGCAGTTAGATGTAAGCAGCTTTTTAATTTTTTTTTCCTTTGAATTAAATTACTCTGAAGTCTATGTTATAAGCTTTGGTGGGGTTTTCATTCAGTTCAGCATATTAAGTCATGACCTTATTATTATACCTTCAGCTTGTCACAACAGCTTTATGCTACGGGACAATCTCGTATTTAGATGTAAAACATTCAGACAAAATCAGGATTCTCACACTGGGTCTCATTGCCAATAAACAGATATTGAAGTCAGATCCTTCCGGGGGTCAGTTATACCTGGACAATGTATCTAAACCAAACAGTTTATACCAGTAAAACTCTTTGAAAGCTTAATTCATTACCGTCTCTACTAGCCCACATCTGATCAAACTGAGCTGGACAGCAAAAGAGCAATTTTGCTGCTATCATTGTATGGGCGTTGTCGTCTTGACAAGGGCTTTGGCGATGTTACAAAAAAAAAAATAAATCCGCAGTATGCCAATAACTACGTTCTGGCGTGACATCCTGTGGTTTATTAGCGCACTTACCGCACAGGATCCTGTCACACCCTTTGTGATTAATGGCTCTGCAAACACAGCACTACTTACAGGAAAACACAAATTATAATAAAGGTCTTGAGCGCGCCTTTAAATCTGTCTCCAAGAGCAGCAGTGCTCTCTTAAATACTACATACACAAACATTTGCAAAAGTAGATCTATAGGAGGGAAAAAATGACATTTTCTTCAAGGTTTAAATTTTCTGTTAGCTCGGTTTGTGAACATTTCATTTACTAGGAGTGCAAGCTGACAAATACATCTGCGTACGTGTTGAAGTCAAGCTGTCAGCTTTCAAAAAACGTGTTGAAAAATAGTTTATTTTAAATCAGTCCTTCAATCTCCTTGCTAGTTGTTTAGGCATTTTTAACTTCTTCGACCAACCAAAGGGTAATTAGGAAAAAGCCACTTCCCCGAGACCCATCAGTATGGATCTGTGAGCCGCTTCAGCACTTAATGATCGGGCTCATCAGTGGAAGACCGTGACCCAATAACAGAAGGCGGCCCCTAATCACTACAGCAAGTCTTGAGCCGCAAGAACAACAACAAAATAATTAGACAAACTAGCATCTTAATTCCTCCTGTGAAGATCCTTATACGAGGCCATTTGTTCTGGTTTCTGAACAGGTGGTTTGGAAGCACTTGAATGAACGAAGTTTATTTCTGACAGCTTTGTACTACTGTTTTTTAACTGGAAGTCTAAGAAAGCACAAGTTCCAGTTGAAGCTTTTACAAGGTATACAGGTATTAGGGAAATAAGGCACTAAATTCAGGCAGCACCTTTAGTATTAGCGAAAGGCCATCACCACTCAGCAGCCTCCGTTTTTAGAAAACAGTTACCTTTGAATACGCGAGCGCCCTCTCCGTGGAGCTGTCATCTGGCCAGCGGATCCCGAAGAGACAGCAGGGAAACCAACAGAGGCAGAAACAAAACAACCACGAGCAGCCTTGCTTCTAGAGCTAAGAAGTTCAGGCAGAATTACACCTGGGAAGTGATGATTAAACTGCTAACAAAAAAAGCGTTGAGGTAGATGGGATTAGCATAAATTCAGTTGCACTGTCATCACAGATGAGTTCTTAATTTGATTTAATTTATGAATTTTTACTGGGCACTGAAAAATATATATTTCAGGCTATTCACGCTGTGTAAAGCAAAGTCTAGAGATCAGTACATTACTGTACGATGAATCTCTGAAAATTTAATCTTTTGCCATAGGCTTCCTCTCCTAAAATGACGGTTTCTTACACTGACATTATTGCACCTAAGATCTTTTTGAATGCTTGTATTCACGCACAGAACCGAATTTTGACAAATTATTTTATGTGCGAGGAATCTGCGTAAGTTTATGAACAAAAGCGATATGTTTTCCAAAATGGTTTCTTGTCACCTTTAATAAATACTTTGAAATAACACATTTCTCTTTCTTTTAAATGGTGAAAGAACACAGCATCGCAAAATACTGAGGGAAAGAAATTGTGAAAGAGCAAACTTCCGTCTATGAGGTCAAGCAATAACGGTTATTTTAAAGCCAAAACTTCTGTATTTCACAAAATCAAAGTTTGTCTTGAAAACTAGCCTTCCAATAGCCTGTTTTCACATAAAGCCTTCAAAGGCATGATGAAAGATGACTGGAAAGCAAACCAGACAGCGTCACGGTGAAAATATATCACTTTTTAAATGTAAATGAATACCTTGCAGTCCGTACCTGGCCTGGGCGTCTCTCTGCTCTGTGTCGGTGTAACAGACGCGCCGGTGGCCAAGCCTCAGATCTGCTCAGCGCACGCAGCAGCGTCCTGCTCACCGAGAAAGCAGCACCGACAGCTCTGGGTGCCGAACCAGTGAAAACCCTCTCATCGGGCAGGAAAACTCTTACTCCAGGAAACTTTGCCATTGAGGTCAACAGAGCACTCGTAACCCTAAAGGTGGCCATAGGAGGGGTTTTGCATTGCCCGGTCAGTCCCTCTGCACATCTGCTGTTTGGGTAAGTTACTGATTTGGCCACTTGTTTACCGTGACCGAGGGAAGGTTCCGCTGAGCTGCGGTTACCCACGGTAATTACCGTGCAGCAAAATACATCAACCTCCATTAAAGCATGCAGTGCTCTAACGAGGGAGGAAAGCTATTCCACGTGCTGCTTCCTTGGAAACAGCTTGTACTCGATCCATAGGCCACCACCTGGTTACCGTAAAAATCCCAACCAGAAAATACTGGTGTAAAATTTTGAAGCAAAGTACTGCAAAAGAAAAAAAAAATTATATATTTCATAAAGAGTAAGGCAGTACTGGTGTCTCGAAGAAGACGGGAACATAATCTCTCGCAGAGACCACGAGCAGGACAGCGACAGCTCTCTGGCTGCTCACTCACTGCCTGTTGTACGGAAACATAAACCACTGCCACCACGAGCCCAGACTGACCTTCATAACCTGCTACTCTTGCGGCTGCGCTAAATAATTCCTTCTCAAGCTCTTCCAGACTGGTACAGGTTTGCTTGCTTTGTGCCTACCCAACCGGCACGAAGTTGCAACTTAGATCTTTCCTTCAACGTTCATAGTTTGAGGGCGCCATCGATGAAAACACCAGAACAATTTCTAATGCAGTGGAAACGGGTGAAAGAAAACCAAAATGATTATTTGTGAAAAGAACTTCCTTGGCAAAGTCTCAACCTGATTCATAATTCAGTAATTCTCCTACTCTGTGCAGAGAAGCACAGAAAATGTATAAAAGTCATTAGAAGAAAGCTCTTATTAAAATACCTAAATTATAACATAATCCTTTAATACCCAAGATGAGGAACATTCGCGGTGAAGTTCAATTGCTTGAAAAATTCTCAAACGCATTGAGCAATTTCTGTATTAAGGAAAGCCTAGCTTAGACTTGACATATGTGCCCTATACGGAACAACATGTCTTTGATCTTGCTTAGTTTATATTGTTTAAATAACCTACTAGAATAAATCTATTTCATGAACAGCTTACAACAAAAGTGTGTTTTTTCTAAAAGCTGAGCTTCTAAAAACTTCAGCATCATAAGACGTAAAATGCACAAACTTGATAAAGCATCACAAGGTCTGTATGGGATTTCTTTGTAATGTTTCGAAGTAGGAAAAAGCCACGTGCACGTTCTCATCGGACGAGCCAAGGCAAATGAATCGCCAGAGGAGTGCACAAGAAAATGCAGTTCTTACATGTAATTCAACAGAATCTGTAGATATAAACAAGATTGCAAAAGATACAGGTTTCATACGTTCTGTATTGCTGTATTATTGCTGTATTCCAGCGACGACTTAGGATTCTTCTGTTTGTAAGAGAGGGGACAGAGCCGAGAACAGAGGGTAGCTGCTGTGAGAAAAACCCTCCCACTCAGTGGATCTTCATTACACTGTCCCCTTCTCGCGGAAATCTCTCTTTACGGGATGTCAGAGGCAAATATGAAGACTTTACTATCAATACAGTACCTAAACAGCCACACGTTAGCCGCTTTAGGGAGTGAGGATCGAGCGATCCCAAGTCCTTTCTACAGCTTTAGATTCGTTGTTCACAGAACCGCTGTGATGGGCTGTATGTTAGCAGCGGCGCTCTTTATGGGTCACCTTTAATACAGAAACAGACCAACAGAAGCGCGCTACGGTGAACGCAGGCAGGCAGCCATTCCTCGTCTCGTGGCTGGTAATCCCCGTTATTTAGCTGAATAATCTAAAAATGGTGATGCTACTATACTGCTAGACAGAACCTTAATAGACTAGAAATTGTGCAGATCTGCAGTAATCAATAATTGCTGTTCTCAATAATGATTTAAATTAACCAATGATTAATTAATAACTAATACTTGAGATTCTTCTGTTTTCTGAAACCACACAAAGGCATCTGTCTGTCCTCACACAAAACTAACTTTCAGCGGGCTCACAAGCTGTGCATCTTGCTGTCTGCTAAAAATGTACGAGCCGATCACAGAAAATATTTTATGAGCTCATCTGGAATTATTAAAAAAACAATAGCTCTTACACGTAATGAAAGAGATTACTCTTAACTTGGTACTATTCAGTGCCGCAGTAAGAAACAGCAGTATTTTCCTGAACACTGATTTCCTAAAGGCTCTGTATTTCAGCGTGGCGTATCCCTGTATTTAAAACTCCGCAGGCAAATTCTTGATTAGTAACTCTATCTTTTCGATGAAGCAAAGACACCTCTTCAGGATGCACACGCTTGCTGTCTCCAGAAAGCAACACCTAAGTTACCGCTGGCAAACGTGGTGCTGCAGTTACTCCTGGACGGTTCAGCTTGCGTTGAAAGCGGCGCCATTACCAAGTGCGACCACTTAAACGTGAGAGCCGTGCACAAGAGGGACGCGCAAACTGAAAGTTCTTCCAAACACGTTTGGAAAAAATAATCAGAAAATTATCTACGCTGAAAAAGCACCTCCCAAATGTCAGGGGTGCCAGATCAAACAGGGCTGACGGGGCCAAACACAGAAATATCGCTTCATTAAATCACACCTGACAAACAACGTTCAACCTCTTCAAATCCCAGTGACACCAGCTTGCCGTTAGGATTGCAGTCTTTCAGCATGGTTAATCCTGGTTGACATAAACCTCCCCGACACTTGTTACAACAGTGGGCCATCTTGGTTATTTTTGGCACCAGGTCCAACATAAAGCCTGTTGAAATTAATGAAGAAATTGCTGTTAACTAGAGTGGGCTTTCAATTAATGATAGGTGACATATTGACAGTTAAGCTACTATCTTTATCCTGGTACGATACCGCAGTGTACCGCAGCACTAGTAAAACGTACATACAAAAGAACAGAAAGGTTTCGCGTGCTGCGAGTGAGCTCTCTCCCCTCCCCCTGACCGTCCTGTTTGGTGAAATCCCGTCTCCCTCGGAGGCCGAACCCAACCTCCTACATCCCACTGGGCAGCCGGCGAGGCACAGCGGCGCCCAGCATCCCCGCTCCTCCCCGCCTCTCTCCAAGGGAGCGAAACCCCCAGCTTCAGGCAGCTCAGAGCCCCCCGGCCGCCGGCAGCTCTACCCCGCTCCAACGCGGTGCTGGGAGGAAAGAAGGACCAGGAGCCATTGCGCTCGGCGCTGTACAAATACACCGCAGGAACCGCAGGGTCAGACTTCGAATCGTCACATTTATACTCAAAAGGGAAGGCTGCAACGGGCCGAGTCACGCCAAAGCGCTACACCGTCAGCTCTTACGTAGTAATGCAGGTTGGGAAGACCTGGCCCGTCGGTTGCTGTCACGAGTTTATACGCGCTTTATACGCACAATGCTTCGGTTACGACATGAATCGGAATGTTACTTTCAAATAGCTGCAGATAAGTACTGAAAAATTATTTATCTAGATAACGGATTTCAGCTCCTTTAGAGTACTTAATTTAAATGAACACACAGTACAGGAATGAAATTAAAAGATTTAAATAAAGTAATACAGTTTGAGAATAAAAACAAAGCTTTGTTCTTGCATCAGAATGTATTAGATCTTGCAATTTGCATATACAAATAATTCAGCGACATTCACCGGCATTAAAAACCCAGCAAGATTAAATTATAAATGTAATAAAAGAAAATAATAATAGCTGAAACTGTATAATACATACATATATTATAAAGATTTGACAAATTAAATACAATTTGGTTATACAGAAAAGTCTGAACAACTTTACATTAAAAATGGTACTGAGGAAATGAAAACATTTCAAAATACCGAACACAGGTGGTCAGGCTCATTTTGAAAGTTTAAAAAACTGATACATAAAAATACCCTAAAAAACACTGGTAATTACAGTATGCGTTCTTCGTTAAGGCCCAATTCAGCAAAGCACTTAAGGGATTGCTTCAGGAACACAGAACCTATGGGACTTACATGTTTCGTGGAAGAGAGATGTGGTAAAGCGAATGCTTAAATGCTTCGGTGAACTGGAACCTATCTTAACACATGAAAACAGACAGTCAAGTCACACAGTGACCAAAACCCCATACAGATCAGAATGTACAACTTCCAATCAACTATTTGGCATTTTAAAGTAATTCCATGCAACAGAGGAAAATGTAAAAGAAAATTCATATATAGCTATGTCAAGATACAGCTCCCCAGTTATTCGGCTGCTGCAACGAGCACTCTGTTGACTAAACACAAGAACTGCAAAGCAAGCTCTTGAAATTATAAAAAAAAGTCAGTATGTAGCTATATTTGTGACTTCTGAAATATATTATAGGTACTTCTGTTTCCTCCTAGATACCGTAATATAGCTAGCAACTAAAAATCTGAGTACCCACTTCGGATTTGACGTTTCAGCTGAGCTCCACCCTGCTCCTCGCTGCGGCGAGAGCGAGCGGCCCGCGGCCTGTGGAACCACCCGCGGGCAGGGGGGCTCTGCTGCAGCTCCGGCGGCCGCGGCTCCCCGCCGCCAGCGCGCCGCGTTGCCGTCGCGCGGAGGAGGTTTGCTTCACGGGGCAGCTCTTCATCCAGGCTTTTATTTGAGGGACCCAAAAGGCTGTCCAACAGAGACATTATTTTTCAAAGGGAGGCTAAATGTTTGGAAAGATCCTGACATTGGGATCTAACGGGACGATAAAACATGCTTCTTTGGAAAACGGTGGAGATCTCTTGACGTTATTTTCTATCATCATTTAACCTCTCTGAGTCTCCCTGCGCTACAAATGATCATACCGAAAACCCCGCTGTATTGGTTTCCATACTGAATTTATTTGATGGCTTTTTCAAATTTGATAAAATTTCAGCATGCAGTCGTAATGTCAGCTTACTTCACATTCGTTTTCGTTACTCAACGCTTTCTGCGTCTTGAGTGTATCTTCTGATAGCAACTCACGCCAAAGGTTTAGTCTTTAAACAATCTTTAAGTGCATAATTTACTGTACAAATAAATACCGAAGCGCAGCGATGGGAAGACAAGAAGCAGTAAGTGGCAGTGTTCAGAACAGTGTGAAGGGAAATTTCTAAACCGCACCTTTTCCATTCAGTGTGAAAGGACAGGAGAGGTGCGAACACCTCCCGCTCCCTTGCAGTGCCACCAGGTATACCGCTGCTGGCTGTCAGAAATGAAAAAGGCTCACGGGATAAAATAGTGCAAGAACAATAGTGAAAGGATCCGTATAAGCTGCTTGTTTTAAATAAGGCTTTTATGTTTGCATTGAAAAAACCTAACCAACTGGACAAGACAGAACTATTGCATATTAGTTATGTAATTAAAGTACATATTCACATACTTTGTGCTCATGAATTCATATACATTTTAAAGAGTGGAAAAGATATACTTTTTAATTATTCAACATTCGGATGCCCTGTGATTTTGGGATTTTCTAACCTCCAAACAGATCCTGTTCAGGGCTACGATAAAGACTTTTAAACTTTCTTTCACCAATTATATTATCAGTAGTACTTTCATTAAAAATATATCTATATACACAGTCACATACCCCTGTTAGATAAAGAAGCATTCCTTTTTTGATAATATGCGAGGGTGAGAATGTAGAGGAGCTTTTTGCTACAATGCTTAATGTTGCTAGCATTACACTCTTAGTAAAACGTTTTTTCAAAATTTTAGCAAATATTGGTGATTATTCTGTTGAGTCTAATCAAAGAACGAAGAGCTCGTCTTCGTCTCTTTTGCCTTTTCTCAAAGCAGTGGGAAATCACACACGAGTATGTAGAGAAGCTTTATATCCATTTCTGACAATGGCTACCAAGCCTCTTCAAGTAGACAAGTTCAGGTGCTGCAAAATATACTCTTCTGATATGCAAAATAGTCTCAAAATAGTGGTAAACTCGCATTATTGTCTTTCTAAATTAATTTAAGCTGGTGTAAAATTTAGGAAAGAACAAAATAAATGGACTTTGAAAGCTATATTAAATCAAACATTCACATCTGTATTTATACTCATTATATCTTACTGACAGTAAGACTCAAAGTAGAACTGCCATCAACCTAGAGGTTCTTAAAAACAGACTTTAAAAGCAGTTATATTTTTCAGTTGGACTGTACATTATTACACACGCAGGGCCATATTCTGATACCTTTATCATTAACAAGCACTTCACTCAAACAGTCTCGTTGCCTTCAGTGAGACTATTTGTGAAATAAATTACAAGTAAGCGTGAGCAGGTTATCAGAATGTGTCCCCAAATAAACATCTATTTTCATAGTGAAGAAAGGTTTATGGCCAAAACATGTTCCAACAGATGTACCACAATTCACTTTTTTTCTTTGTACGAAATGTAAATCACCTGCGTAAAGTTTCAAGAATTGGGAGATAACATTACTGATAAATATTTATAAGTGGAAAAGTTCAAAGAAACAGACCCTCAAGAATTAATTTACTGTTATTTAGAATAAAGATTTCTATACCATCTTAGAGTGATATACTGTATATGAACATCATACTTCGCTTTAGAAGATACTTATATTTAAGAAAACTTTATACAGCAAATGCAACTCAGAGCAAACACAAGGCCATATTTACAGTAAAGTCAACAATCAAAGTGACATGGAATAAATTAAGAAAATATACAACTATTTATACAGACAAATTAAAAAATAAGGCAGGAATTTTCATTTGAAATTAGCATAATCAGAAAATATGTCGATGAAATCTTGTACCACTCTGTAGCAGAATTCATACTGTTCCTGAAAAAGAAGACGACGTTATCAAAATGTGCTTTGGTTGTATCGTACGATTACGTTGGAGCGAATCATACTTAGGCAAATCCTAGCGATAAATGCAACCCGTTCTAACGTGGACCGTTACCCGGACCAGCAGCCGAGGACTGGGCTGTTCTCATTTTCATTTATGTATTTAATTTTTTCAACTAAAACCAACGGTACCTCGCTCTTTTGTCAAGTACAGGTTGATTGTTCCTCTTCAGTTCAAATGATTTCTTTAAGCTTTCTAGGTGAGAGTTCTTGAACTGAATTAATTCTTAGACCTGTCTTCTCATTTAAATTAAGCAGCTCGCTGTACCTGGCTGTTACCGGCTGGCGCTAAAGCAGGTAACTCCTCCCGTGCAGTCCCTGGCTGCTTAACCCTGGGCTCCATCTCCTGAGCAGAAACTAAATGACAATATAACTTCTGACAACGTAACGTTGAATGTATAGAACATTAAAAGCCCTCTGCGTTCATCTGTCTGAAACGGAGTTCCCCTTGCAAAGGCTGGCTGCAGCGTATTTATCCGCTGCCTCCGCCAGCCTGCTGCCTAGTCCTCTGCATCCAAAAGACGGGACACATCCCCATCTTCTAGGCATGCTGATACGCCTTCGGCACGATTTGCTGGATTACCAAATCCTTAACAACGCTGATAGTAAATGGAATTGGCATCTGAATTCACTCATGCTGGAAAGCAGAGGTTAGCAGAAGCCTTTCCGCAGGCTCAGCTGGGAATATCTGCGGCAATTACACCCTTAGCTAATGTTATTAAATCACACGGCCAGAACCCCAAAAGAAAGATTTCATCCCTGTCTCAGCGTGACTGCGGATAATCCAGTTCTACTTCGTCAGCCCCTTTCTTCCTTTCTGTAGTCTGAAGAAAACACCTCCCGGACAAAGGTGGTTTGAGATAATTGTTCCTGAAGAAGTTTCAAATTACTGAATCGAAGCTGCTATCAAAATACAAAATATCAGCGTTTTTCTATATTTTCCGAAAACATAAGTCTCAAAAAAGCTTTTTAATATTTATTTAATAGGGAAAAGTGTCTGGACCAAGCTTCGCGTGTTACTTGTAGATGACTTTAAAGAAGTCAAAGACATTTCCCCCTTTCAGTGACGAACTGCAAGCCAATTTAAGCCCAGGCATTTTAAGGTACAACTAAGGAACAACTGATACACAGCTTAAAAGGCGTTTACTTCATGTTTTGTCACCTGCAACACTCAAAAGATTTTGGTTTAACTGTCTCCAGTTCCTAAAAGACACAGAATGTTTAGCCACGTTGTATTTTTAGAAATGCTATTAAAAAAAAAAATCTGTAAAAATACAGATTTCTGATAATACTTTGTACATACACAGCCAGCATACATAATTTATTTCAACCTGC
The DNA here is from genome assembly GCF_047370975.1 of Nipponia nippon. Lineage (NCBI taxonomy): Eukaryota > Metazoa > Chordata > Aves > Pelecaniformes > Threskiornithidae > Nipponia > Nipponia nippon. Next base: position 124,429,412 of record NW_028262347.1, on the reverse strand, counting down.
AAAAACCCCTTTGTTCTCCCCCCACCAGAATATTTACAAACATACATCCTTTGACTAAGCTGGGGATTATTAAATATCGTACCAGTGTTTGCACCATATGTGGCCTTTGCAGTCTTAAGCTCTTCACAGCTTGAAATACATCCAAGAGCCCTTCAGCCTTCACGCGTTCCAGAATATTGCTGAGTGCTATGAAGGTACCTGTTCTTCCAGCGCCAGCACTGCAACGGAAACACAGTCGCTTGACATGCAGTAGGATAAAAATGTTAAAAGAGAAGTAATAGTGATAAAGAATAGCCAAATCCTACTATTAGCCAACTTCTGCTCATTTTTTGTGCCTAGTTTGTCACCTCAGCTATGCGAGAAGGGAGAGAGAATTAGTGGCAATTAACTCGGAGCCAGGCTGGTTACTGCCAGCTCCCGTAGGAAGGCGGGCGATCCTGAGCTGGCTGCAGCAGCACGGGGACGCCCTCGGCCCGAGTCCGAGACTGGAATAACGGGCTGGCAAAGCTGCTTACTCAAACCTGCATTCATCCTCAGCAAGGACAACTTGCGGCGCTCCCACACTCCACTTTCCGTTTTATTCTTGATGGGGGAGAGCACAACCTTTAGACTTTCAGTTGCAAAACTTGGTTATACTGCAAAGCAGCACGGTGCGATCAAACCTACATTTTTCAATTAGGTTGTGATTTATACTTCTGCATGGTGGGCAAATATGAAAGCATTATTATTATTATTATTATTATTATTATTATTATTATTATTACTACTACTCCTCCTCCTCCAAAGCAATTAAATGGAAAATGTCCTATCCAACTGTAGTCATTTTAATGACTCTTACGATCTAAGCCATTTCTCAAAGAGATTTACTGATATAAGGCCAAACTAAAGCAAGACTACATGTGAGGCTAAACTAAAGCAACTAAAATTGGCTGTTCTGCCTCTATCTTGACTACAATACGCAACCTCATGTACTCCCAAATAACTGTCGTTTCTTTTGTTTCAGTGTGTTTGACCCAGTATATTTTGTCCTTATATCTGTTTCAGATCGCGATTCCACGGAACCAAAATATATTTCAGTAATTATCATCTGATTTATTATGCCTAACTAGAGAAAAAAAAAATTACAACAAAAGATTTCTTTCTCTCTCCTAATCACACTAATTAGGGACTATTTGACACCAACAAAACAGTGGCTGTGCACTGGAAGGCCAATGGCTTCGATAGGGAATAGTTACTATAACCAGGATGGGATTGGGAAATTGGCCATCAGCCATCCACTCCATCAGATGAGTAATTGCTGAGTAAGGATAAACTCAAAATGTATTAAATTTATAAATTAAGTAGGTGAATTGTAATCACATGTCATTGCTTCTACCTTATTTCTGTCAAACGCAAAAAAAAAATTAAGCACAAGCCTTATGAAAAGATTAAGTGCAAACGCGTGTATCCTCAGCTGGCTACGTTAAAAGTCTCGCTGAGGAAGAATGAAGAGGTACAATGGATTAGGTGCGTCATTCCCCTTGGACAGTTACTTCCATCAGACTAAAGACAACTACAAAGTCTAAAAGGGTTCAGATTTATTTGTAGTTAGCTAATCTCTAGTAACCGTAACTGGTTTCTAGAGTAACCCATGAGTGATGCATTTCAGAATAGATTTACAACTATCAAAAGAGATGAAGACATGAAGTAAACCTGTACACACACATCATCACGCATGTGGCTTATCCATTTATACCTAGAAGAGGTAGGTATCCATTGCTTTGCACTCCATTTTCAACGCTCCTTGTGCTGGGCTCACTCTTCCGAAAACATCCTTTTAGCAAACCCTTAAAGCCCATACAAGGTGGGGGTTTTTTAATTAATTTAAGAATTTTTAGTAGGGATGCATGGAAAACTAAACTGCATTTGAAAAGGAGGAGAAAATATGTGTTGTCTCATGGGAACACAGCACTACTTTTTGCATACTCGCTTCTCTTTCTGCAATTCCCTTAAAAAAAAAGATAACTTTTAAATTTGACTCAAACGTCATTTCTTGGGACGGAAAGTTCAAAGGCAAAGGACATGCTGAATGGGCAAAGAGTGGGCAGAAGACAAAAGCAAGGGATCTCTGCCTAACACCGCAGCCTTGCATAGTTTATAGAGCACGGAAAGGAGGAGACTGAAGGGAGACGAAGCGTAGGTAGCCAGGAGCTAAAGAGAAGGCAGCTGCAGACACGCACTGGAAGAGAAGGGAGTTCGGATTTAGAACAGATTGGCTTTGATTTCTTTTGGCAACTCAGCTAGCAAAACCTTTCTAAACTATTTAGGGTTATGTCTTGATTCTACTTAAGAATTATCTTTTTTAGCAGTTCCTTAAACTGTTCATAAATAGTTGGAAAAAATGAACAGAAGTTTTCACAAGTTCACCTGAACACTCTGAAAAAGCAGTCTTAGACTTGATATGTGTTTACTTATTCATAAAGTTACATTAATTTATATTTGAAGACTCATGTGTGACTTCATGGAGAAGTGCAAGTAACTCAAAAGCTGTGATGTACAGGCTGTCCAAGTAGGGACAGGAGAGAATTCTCAACATTAGAATACATTGTGTGGTTTGGGTTTTATTTTCTTGTTTGAATCCATTTTATAGTGATTGCAGTAGATTTCAAACAACCTAGGACAAATGCATGCCAAAAGATTAAGCTAAGGCTTCAGAGAGGCTTCAAGTCTAAAAGCTTGGGAAAGTAGAAGCAATGTATACCTCAAACCGTTCTTACACATCTAATGCACATATCAAAGGCATTACTTACTTATAATAAAGTAAGTAATTTATATATAAAATAATATATATATATAAAAAATATTCCTTGATATTTTACCTGCTTTAATTATCATTCAGAGTTTTAACTCCCTAGCAATTAAAAAAAAGAGGCTGTTCAAATTTGTCAAATTGCAGAAGCAAACACAAAATGTCATCATCATCACCCTCAAGCGTGGCCACCACGGGGTGGGGGAACCCACAGCCCCTAGGGAGAATGTATGAAACCAGCAAAGCGCACCCTCGGCAAGTCTGCAGGTGACACCGAGCTGATCGGTGCAGTCGACATGCCTGAGGGACGGGGTGCCATCCAGAGGGACCTGGACAGGCTGGAGAGGTGGGCCTGTGTGAACCTCATGAGGTTCAACAAGGCCAAGTGCGAGGTCCTGCACCTGCGTCGTGGCAATCCCTGGTATCAGCACAGGCTGGAGGATGAAGGGATGGACAGCAGCCCCTAGGAGGACTTGATAGACGAAAAGCTGGACATGAGCCAGCAATGTGCTCTCACAGCCCAGAAAGCCAACCATCTCCTGGGCTGCATCACCTGCAGCATGGCCAGCAGGGCGAGGGAGGGGATTCTGCCCCTCTGCTCTGCTCTCGGGAGAGCCCCCTGGAGCCCTGCGTCCAGCTCGGGGGTCCTCAGCACGGGAAGGACAGGGACCTGTTGGAGAGGGGCCAGAGGAGGCCACAAAAATGCTCAGAGGGCTGGAGCACCTCTGCTGTGAGGAAAGGCTGAGGGAGCTGGGGTTGTTCAGCCTGGAGAAGAGAAGGCTGCGGGGAGACCTTATTGTGGCCTCTCAGTACTTAAAGGGGGCTTATAAGAAAGATGGGGACAGACTTTTTAGCCAGGTCTACTGCGACAGGACAAGGGGGGATGGTTTTAAACTAAAGGAGGGGAGATTCCGACTAAATATAAGGAAGAAATTTTTTTACGATGAGGGTGGTGAAACACTGGAAGGGGTTGCCCAGACAGGTGGTAGATGCCCCATCCCTGGAAACATTCAAGGCCAGGTTGGACGAGGCTCTGAGCAACCTGATCTGGTTGTAGATGTCCCTGCTCATGGCAGGGGGATGGACTGGGTGGCCTTTCAAGGTCCCTTCCATCCCAAAGCATTCTATGATTCTATGAAAACACTCCTGAAGCAAGAAGGAGAAAGGTCTAGCAATGAATATGCATTGGTACAAGATCATGTCCCAAAACACCAACAAATCCGAGTCCTGGCTCATGCTCCCAGGATCTCTTTGCTTCAACAGTGCATGAAAATACAGGTGACATTGCAGCCAGCCAAACACAAACTGTAGTTCTCAGAGACTGGGGCAGCACCTTTAAAACTCAAATCAGAGCGAAAGAAAAGTCAGCGTACGCTGCAGAGAACAGCTGTGATGTGCCGTTCCCAATTCGAACTCGAGCAAGCAAGCAGACAAGCTTTTCTACCAAAATACTTCCAAATGGTCAGTGAGCGTACTTCCCTGGAGGTGATGCTACAGGAACAATCTGAGTGGCACATAAATCAATATAGTTGGTTTTGTTTTGTTTTGTTTTTTTTCAGAAGAAAAAATAATCAGTTACTCATTCAAAACCAGATGGATGTTCTCTGAAATGCAGGAAAAATCTAGAAGCAGCAACATACTGTCTAGCTCACTGGCAAGAGGCTGGAGAAGCTTATTCACGCAGTAGTCAGTCACAGGGGGTCTCGGTCACAGTGCAGGTGCCAAGCGTTTCTCAATAGTGGGACCACAGACAGGTAGAGAAAATATCACAATTAATGTAACACGTTGTTAGACAGAAGGATGCCAGGACCTTGACCTCCGTGTATTGCTAGAAGATGGCCAGGGTCCAGCAAAATCAGTTTTTCTTGTACAACGTGCCCAAGAGGAAAAGATTAAAAGGGCAATATTTAGCATGAATTAAATAACTGATTTTGAGGGCCATCGGAGAAGAAACGATGATTGTTTTTATGTCGTGGTTAAGCCTGTGAGCTTCAACCGCAAGAGACGCTGCGCTGCACGAGGCCTTACACGAACACAGCAGAGATGCGGCCTCTGCAAACTTCCACGCTGGGAAGAGCAGCTGGGAATCAGCCAGCGCATCTCCCAGAGCAGGCCCAAGCAGTCCACAGCCGAAGAGAGGTTCACGTCAAAGGGTGACCTCCTCGGGTTAATAGCTGCTTCTTTATAAAAACAAAACAAAACATAGGAACTTCTCTTCTGGAGGCTCTGAAACCCTGCTGACCCTGTCCCCGTGTACTGTGAGCTTGACTTTGTATTGACCAGAAAACAGAAAAAGCTTTATTGGTTTATAAAGATTAAAATATTTTAAAAGCAAGGTATGAGTTCTGAATTAGAAAAAGGCAGAATACCAGTTTTACTACTCCTTTTTAAAAATCAGCAGATGTAGTACAGAAAAGACAAATTTAAAAGACTGATTAAAAACCCCACAGTCTGAAAAATATCATTTGAAAAAATAGTGGAAAAGCCCAATGTATACCTTTAAAAAAAAAACAAGGAGAAAAAAAAAAAAGATGCTGCAATAAAAAAGTACATTTAAAAAAAAACCCAAAAGTGAAAACCTGGCACAGGACAAAGATATATTTTAGTTATCATGTATCAAAGTCATACACAAGCTACCTCTTACCATTAATGTAAACATTGTTTTTTCTGTCCTCCCAGCTCTCGAATTGGCTTTCAAGGACAGGGGTACATGTTGCCTTCTGCTCAGATGAGGGATATATTTTTTTCTCCTGACAGTTTGTAAAAACCAACAGCGTTTTGATCCCAGTAGACTATGGGGTGTATTACACATCACTGCAATAAACCTACAGCTTTACTTTCCTAATCACAGCGTTTAGCAAAACTCAGGTGCAAGTCTACAACACCCCAAGTTAATCCATTTGTTTACTCCCAGCCATTACAGCTACCATTAAGGTATCCAATGTGCTAATTTAGCAAAAGACAAGTCAAAAATCCTTTATGCAATACTAGATTTTCTCTTTTTCTATCTTCTCTTATTTCTTAATTTCTATTTATTTTTTAAAGGATGCAGTCCACTCCCCTCATGAGCAAAAACTGCTGTAAAAGCAACCCAACTGGAGAAAAAGCAAACTGGTTCCTTCGCTAATGGTGGGAAGAAGAGGCGACTCTTACCTGCAGTGCACGGTAATCGGGTGATTGCCCGTTTGCTGCTGCTGCTTTTGGACAGCTGCTATCAGGTCGATCATCCCTTTTCCTTCTGCAGGAATCCCGATTTCTGGCCACCCATGGAAATGGAACTGCCGAACGAGCCTGCTTTGCTTCTCCTGGTTACCCTGCGTGCAGGAAAACACCAGATTTATCCAGTTGCTCCTTCAAAACGGAAACACACTTCTTACCGTAAACATTTGTAGCATCAATTTTGCACCACTGTAGTAGAGGGGGCTGTTTGCAGCCTGGTCCGTAAGATATTGGTCATGCAGACCTGAGAGTTCTGTTTCCAAATTCCCCATCCGCTGTGCTGGTAATTTACCCCTACGGTTTGCCTTTTGATTTGCAAGCCTGCTTCACCAGGGCAGTACTAAGGATACATTTAAGGAATATTCATCCCAAGTACCACTGGTTGGAAGCTTTCATCATGCACAGGCCAAACCCAAAGTGCCATTAAAACAACCCAATTCATGAAATGCCCTCATCTTTGCACAACGCTACCTGCTACTTTGGAACTTAACAATTATTTGCCTTATCTCTATGCTTGCTGATTAAAACCACACTAAAAGTTGCAATAGGTATCAATACCATGCTAGTGCAGTTAGCTCTAGACAGGTTGGGATGCACAAAGGCTCTTCACCTTCGTATGGTTTAAGTACCCTGAGATTTTTGCTTGCTCTTTCCTATGACTGCATTATAATAGTGTATGGATGCAACATTAATATTCTGGCAATTTTACTACATATCAACTCTTGCAAGCCACAGAGAGTTGAAAACACTAGGGCTCTGCTGATGCTAGGTGCTTGCAACGTGTCCACCACAGGGGACATCTACTGAACAAGTCTGATGGGGGGTCTCGGGACACTGTTTTGTGGTAGAAGCCTGGAATATTGCACCAATATGAGGAAAAAGGCTTGGTCAATCCTTCCTCCCAGCTCTGCAGGAGATCTTTTAACTTAATATTGCTTCAGATCACTGATGTAGTCTAGCTGGACTCAGGCACAAAGTTACTCAGAGTTCTTAGATCTGCGGCAGCAAACACTTCTAACGATGCTGGACTGTAGCGCAAAAACATTGCTCTTTGGATATTACCTAAAATCATAGAATCGTTATGGTTGGAAAGGACCTCTGAGATCATCGAGTCCAACCGTTAACCTAACTGCCCGGTCCACCTCTAAGCCACGTCCCTAAGCACCACATCCACACGTTTTTTTGAACACTTCCAGGGACTGTGATTGCACCACTGCCCTGGGCAGCCTGTGCCAGGGCCTGACCACTCTCTCCATGAAGTAATTTTTCCCAATATCCAATCTAAATCTTCCCTGGCACAACTTGAGGCTGTTTCCTCTCGTCCTGTTGCTTGCTACCTGGGAGAAGAGACCAACCCCCCCTGGCTCCAGCCTCCTTTCAGGCAGTTGCAGAGAGCGATGAGGGCTCCCCTCAGCCTCCTCTTCTCCAGGCTGAGCCCCCCCAGCTCCCCCAGCCGCTCCTCCCCAGCCTTGGGCTCCAGCCCCTGCCCCAGCCTCGCTGCCCTGCTCTGGCCACGCTCCAGCCCCTCCATGGCCGCCTTGGGGTGAGGGGCCCAGCGCTGAGCACAGCATTCGAGGGGCGGCCTCACCAGTGCCCAGTGCAGGGGGACGATCCCTGCTCTGGTCCTGCTGGCCACACTATTCCTGACACAAGCCAGGATGCCATTGGCCCTCTTGGCCACCTGGGCACACTGCTGGCTCATGTTCAGCAGCTGTCGACCAGCACCCCCAGCTCCTTTTCCCCCAGGCAGCTCCCAGCCGCTCCTCCCCACGCCTGCAGCGGTGCCTGGGGTTGCTGTGCCCCAAGTGCAGGACCCGGCCCTGAGCCTTGTTGACCCTCACCCAGTGGCCTGGGCCCATCGACCCAGCCTGGCCAGGTCCCTCTGCAGAGCCTTCCTACCCTCCAGCAGATCAACACTCCTGCTCAACTTGGTGTCCTCTGCAAACTGACTGAGGGTGCCCTCGATCCCCTCATCCAGATCATTGATGAAGGTATTAAACAGAACTGGCCCCACGTACTAAGCCCTGGGGAACACTACTCGTGACCAAGTAAAATGCTACTTGAAATGTTACTTGAGTTTTAATACTTTCCAATGTGACAGAAGTCAGCACATTGACCAGGACCCTCTGCTTTGTGAAGCTCGGTGTGTATTCACGCCTAATCCACCCCCCTCCTTCTTAAGGAAACAGAGTACTGCAAATTTGAAGTCCTTTTGCTTTGCCTGTGACAACTATTTAAGTGCATAAATTATATGCAATGCAGTAAGTAGTCAAATGAATTACATTCTTAACTGCAAGTAATTTTTTTGTTATTTTTCAAAAAGAGCAATGCAAATCAGATCCTAAAGAAATGGTGCAGTGAGTGAAGAGATGCACGTCCAAAAGATCAAAACCAGGCTTTGAGTAGATCGCGCCTGTAGCAGAGCAACATAAAGGAAGAGCTGGTAGGCAGAGGTAAGTTAAAATGCTTCATAGGATTTAAAAATATCTATTAAAGAACATTTTATTCAATATGTGGGAGATGGGAGAAAATACAAGAATAACAGCAACAACAAAACATTAAAAAAAAATCAAAACCCAAAAAAACCCCATACTCCACTTTGAGCACGGGCATGTTTTACTGACCAGAATTTTCATGGGGCTTTAAGCAAAAATGTTTCATGTAAGCTTCCCCTGCGCTGATACAATGTCCGATGCCGATCAACCACCTTTATCTTTAGAGAGGAATTCCAGAATTTAAGTTACATAATCCTATTCGTAAATGCCTCCAAATGCAAAAAACCTCTTGTAATTTGAAAACATTACCTGATTGTATGTAACGATGAAGTCCCTTACGCTTATGGCATCTAACAGGCTGTCGTTCTTTATTTCTACGGTTATCTCTCCGTGAGTTACAGAGCCCTCTGATGGCCAGTACTGGCAGCATTTTTCCTGCAAAATTGAGAGAGAATTGTAAACGTTCCTTGACATTTTTTCCCAGTTATCGACATTGCCGTGAGTCTCTGATGCAGGACACGACATACGGCACAATAAACATGTTCAAAACACTTTGTAATGAAAAGGCTAATAACCGAGAATACAGCAATGAAATATTTCTATAACATAGACCATTAAGATGAAAAGGGCTTAGGAGTCATAGACGGCAAATACTGCTTTAAACCAGATTAGAATAAAATACGTAACTCAATTAATTAATTAATGATGTGCTAGGAGAGGTTCAGAATAAGCCACCAGAGCTTCTACTGGCAGAACAGGGAGGGAAGTTTTCACAAACCTTTGTCCAGCTGTTCCCAAATCCCAAACCGCTGCTCCGTATCAGGCATCCCTATACATTTTGTGCTTTTAATGTGAACCGGGCCCTTTCACAAACCGTAATTTTCACCAGTTTGGATGGGTTTTCTGACAATTCAAGCAAAAGTAGTGACACTGGCCCACACCAAACAGTGACGCAAAAGCTCATTTTAGGAAAGGCAGAAAAATCTCACATCGCTCGAGTGTATAGGCAACGAATAATTTATTTTATTTATATAAATTATATAATTTAAAATATGAGTATTAATGCTCATGTTTTAACAGGTGTTACCAGCAACTGCTTTGCTCTGGAGCCGGCAGCTGTAGGACACGTACCTGCTCCCTCTCTTGAACTTCTGTGAGCATGACGATGGTGTGGCACTTCCACTCCCAGACCATCCGCCAGAAATCCTCCACCGTGTGAGGCAGCGGTCCCTGGGTGGCAATGAAGTAATCCTTCTGGCGATAGCCCTGCAGAGAAGGAGCAGGAGGCGTTTATGTCACGACACGCGAGTACAAGCGAAGGGGGACGGCGGTGAAAGTCGGAGAGGAGATCGCTACAGAAACCGGTGCTTCCCGTGAGCCGCGCGGCTTGGCAGCGCGGTGGTTACTGCAAAGCTGGTGACACTGAGCCCACCCAATTCTTGCTCGTTGCCAGAAACACAGGGAAAAAATCCCCCAAATTCACAATCCTGAGTTGTATGTTATGCCTTTTTACAGTCATGGCTGAAGGGATGCAGTTCTGCAGGAATAGGTAACTGAAAGGGTTTCACGACGAGATTCTCATAATTCTATAGGAAAGCTAATAGCTGCAGTGGTTAACATTTAACTCCATTTTTGAGCTACAGTTCTATTTACATACTGATGTGATCTTCACAGCTGTAGTATCCACAATCCTCAATCACTAATGGGGTTTGACTGCTTGAGGATATAATTAATTCTCATATTTAAATAAAAAGAAGACACCGTGGAAGGTGTTGCCCTGGTTCCAAGAGGAAGCAGGGAACGAAGTTCGGGATTACCGCAGGTCTGCCTAGGTAAGCCCTGGCTCCCAGACCCTGCGATAGCCTTTCCCCATGCTGAACATGGGCTTCTCTTTTTCCTTTCCTCAGAAGAGCACGTATTTACATCCGTTAACCTGAACGTAGATAATGGAACCGTTGGATGTTAGTTCTATAGCTAATTTGTTTCGCTGCCTCTTCGTTAGAAATTAATAAAAACCTTAGTTTATAAATCTAACAAGAAGAATATTTAAATTACACAACCATTTAAACTGAAATTGAAGACACCAGATAAGACATGTATTTGGAAACTCTCATAAACTGAACCCAAACAAAAACGCTGATGTTCTTCATAAGCCAAGTTGATTGTGTCTCTTCAAAAAGACTTATCAGCAACAGCAAAATATTTGACTTGCAATTTAAATACATGAAAATTTTTTATACGTACATCTATGAAGGAAGCATTGATGTAGTCTGTGTACTCTTGCCCTCTTTTCATTGACAGAATCACTCTATTAAAATCATCTGGGGGGAAAAAAAAAGTCTAGTCTTACTTTTGTTAACTGTACGTTGATTGCTCCACTATTACATTTGTGAAAGAACAAAAATGACAAAAATCTTTTATCTAAAAGCCAAAGAGTGTCTCAAAGATCTTATCCAGCATTTAGTAAGCGTGTGGAGGAGGGCATAGCTTTTCTGCTGCTGTTTTTCCGTTCACACAGGATATGGCCAGCGAGGTCTGAGACTTTCATTTTCAGGTGCAGACACTGCCGTGCTGCTCCAGGCTATGCAAGGAATCGCTCAGAAAACACGTGGGTTTAAGAGGTGAAACTGCTGAATTATTTAATTCAGTCACAAAAAATATCTGATCATAATACATTTTACATTGATAAAGTAAAAAACAATTCATGAAATTGTTTACAGACATTTTATAAGGGCATTATACTTCGTAAGGAGAGGATAGTGCTGTTTGTATCAGTAAGTTCTCTAGAACTTTAGAGCAGACTCTGCCTGCAGAAAGGACAACAAAACCAAGGGGACAGCTGATGGAACACTCCAAAAAAGGTGTTCTAGCTAAAAATGAAGCAAACCCAAAAACTACCATTCTGGACAAGCAACAGGTTGTGAAAGCATTTGAATTTTACAGGCAGAGAAGTTATAATTTTTCTCTTTAAGACATATGCAGTAATTATCATCTTAATTCCAGTTTCCAAATCCAGGCAGCACCTCTATTCTTGATTTATCCCCCCAGAGCTGTATTCTGATATAAGCTGTGTTGTTGTCAACCTACAGAAATAGTGCATACTCACGACAGCCTTAGGATAATCACGTATTTATAGCACTTGTTTCTCTCTATAAAAAGTTAATCTCTTACATGGGATAATCTGGATGACTCTAGCTTTCTTCATGTTTGCTGGAAGATTGCCAGTTCTCATGTTTTCCTTCATTATTCGAACATTTGTTAACTTCTGTAATAAAGCACACAAACAGGGATGAGAACTCACTGGAACAGAAGTGGTTCTTGCTCACCGTATCCTGCACCCAGAGGGTTCCCAAGTGCCTTTGGCAGGTACTAAACAGTAACGCAGTCAAGGAGAGACTGACCTTTCACAAAAGCCACCTCGTCGTCCTGCCTATAAAAATGAATTAAGAATAAGTCATGTAATTTTTTCATACTGATAAATATTTAAGAATCTGAACATACTCCCAAGGCATATCAATAAAGCTTAAGGGCTGTAAAATGACAGCAGATTTTAACCTTTTGGGTCTGTTTTTTTTCTTTTAAGACACTTTTGGAGGGTCTGAGCGTGGCTTTCAGAAGCACAGAGTACCCATTCCCTTTGAAAAGGCCTCCATTTCTTAAATTTGACATCTGGAAATTCAGTTTCATAAAATCAGCCACTTTTGAAAATACCTTTTAATAGAAAGGTCTGCGTGCCATTCTATCGAATTAATTTTATTTTTTTTCTTCCCGGCCTTTCCGTGAGCAGAGGCAGGCCGCCCAGCACACCGCCCAGCGTCGCTCCCGGCAGCCGCAGCCCCCGATGGGGAGGGGTGCCGACGGGCGCTCCAGCCAGCCTGGCACTGCGGTAACAGCCTTTGCATTTCCACATTGTTCTCCAACGCTGAAAAAACTTCTCTTTTATAGACTTCGCTTCCTTTATGGTCAAAACATGAACTGAATTCATATTCACATTAATTTCCTTCATATTACTATTATTACAATCCTGTTCAGAGTATTAAAACCCTGGTCCTTTAGTTCGGGACGGTGCTTTCCCTGCGGCACACCACCCTCTTTCTGGCATAACAAGGTCGCACGAGTTTATGGCCTGCCGCGCACCACATCCTGCAGCTTGGCTCTCCGTGTTTTCAAGCTTTTGCGAGTGAAGGGACCAATATTCCTTATTATTTATTCAGTCTGTGCTGACAGCATTCCCAGGACACAGAAGACAAACACTGCTCTTGCCCCCCAAAGTTTTTTAAAGTATAGATTACATGCCCGCAAGATTGGGCAAGACAACACAACAGTAATAGCCTGCTTCTGCTGGGGTGGGACTTACCAGATAATGAGCAGAGTTACACAGTTGCATTTCAGCAACTATTTAATATAAATTCAATTTAAATTAAACTTAATTTATTTTTCAAACTGCAAGCATCTATTTGCCAGGTACTGAGTTTCAGGAGAATATCTCAATTCCAGTAAAATCTCTAGTACCGGCAACAGACTATTAAAAAGAAATGCCTACCCTCCGAGAAATCACTTTTCAGCTGCTCTGTAAGGCTGTGTTCAATAGACTTCATGTCCGAGACCCTCCTACCGGTTACAGCATGGCTCTACTCTTTTTTGGTGGAGGTGGGCCTGGTGCTCCTGAGCCATCGAAGCGCTTTTTCTAACACACGGCAGAACTAAACGTTGCTCTCTGCACTTCAGTGCAGCCTTGCTGGCACAGTGGACAGCAAAAACAAGCCTAGGAATTCTGGAAAAAGGCGAATACTTGATGTTTTCATTTGCTTCCTTCCCTCAGACCAATACTTTTGATTTCTGAACTTGTTGCTATATTGTCAGACTTATTTTTACATCATTTTCTTTTCCCAGTTCCCAATTTCTGATTAAATTAATCCTTTAGAAGACAGGGAGGACTCCAGTTAATGCCTATGTGTCATTTAATGCTTCAGACCTATATGTAGAATCAATATTTTAGCAGAGCAAAAGTCATAGAAAAGTTCTGTTTCCTCAGGACAATAAAGTCTATTTTAAGCAATGATCACAAACAGCCAGCGTGGTTGCTTTCTGCCTTTGGGGTTTCTCCACTAAACAGAAATGTCTTTTTTTTCTTTTTTTTATCCTGACAGGTTCGGATATTCAGCACAAGATGTGTAAGTCCTCTGCAATTCGCTCTGCCGTCAGTCATCACTGAGTTAACAATCCCGCTGAGATGCAAATAAGGTGCACGTAATCCAGCTCCCTCTTCCAGCATTATCTGATCTGGCATCTAGTACCAAACCGAAAGAATAATTCCATTTTTCTTTTATAAACAAACAGAAAGCATATAGGGAAAGGTCCGTAAAACGATGTCGCTTTGAACGTGCATTTGCAGAACAGGATGTTAAGCAAGGCCCCAGCCACCGACTCCGCAGGACCCATTCACAGCAAGCACAAAATAAAACAAGTTGGTCCGTTCCAATGGACCTTTTCTTTTAAGGTTACACTTCTCCTGCTTTTGAACTATCTTTTTGGCTTAAATGTTTCCACACGTAGAAATCCTATGGCAAAGGGCTTTCGTACTTACTTTAAATTCTTCTTCTAGCCCTATTTTGACCAGGTTTGGTGCCGCGTTATGTGATGTTTGTAGATGTTTTTCTAAGGACGACACATCTAGCTCCGTGTCACCGTAGAGGTAGTATTCAAGTAAGGCTTGATAAATGAAGGAGTATTGCATCTGGAACGAGCAAAGAGGCAGATAAGCATACTGCAAAGCAAGGAAGTAGAACTATGAATTCTGGCACTTTCATCTGTCTCAATGGTCTACAATGTACTAATTATCAAAATGTACCTTAAACTAAAGCAGAGTTTTCCTGGTACATCGCTCGCATTCTCTAAAATTTCACTGTCGTGTGCATGAGGAAGCCTGGATGTGATACCTAAAGATAACGTGCCCTACGGTGGTCTTCAGAGCCCTAGCATGCCTTTATCTTCCTCCCCAACCCCATCATTCTACTGGGCTTTGTTCATTTTCCAATTATCCAGGCGTGCAGCACAACAGGACGTACTGGGATGCATATCAGAGTGGAAATAGAGGAGCATATTCTTCTTTGACGGCAAAAAGTTGTAATTTCACTGATTAAAGTCCACTTACGTCAGTCTGAACCATCTGCGGACGCTGATTACGGATTCTTGAAACAAACTCAAAAACATCAACTTTCTGTTCGGCGTGCATCATGTCTATTATGGCATCTATAACGATAAACGTGCCTGTGCGACCCACACCAGCGCTTAAAAAGGAAACAAAAACAAAATCTCTGTGGAAGTACCAAGACTGCAGGACTTGCTACAGCAATGACACAGGCAGAACTTATGCTGTTTTTACTGGACTGAAATACTCACTGTGAAAAACCAAATTTCATTTTTTATTTTAGCAATGATAGCAACAAAAAGAGGTCTAAGTTTTTAACATAAAAAGTCACCTCTTAACAGCTCGGAAATGATAACATCAAAATTATATTGGAAAAGACCTATGGAAAAAAATTCTGCTTGATCAGCTATAATAATTCAGTCTAAGATGACATTTTAATTTTTTTTTTTTCTTAATTTTTGCTCTTTTCTGCATGGTTGCTGTCACATGCCAATTAGATAAGTTGCTTGTTAGAAGTTCTACACTTCCTAACTGCCATCCCAGATTACTTACTTTTTTTTTTATATCCTTCAACAGCCACGAGAGGGAGCACGATCATTATAAATTACACCGCTCCAGCGACTTTCAGCTCTTCCTCCCAGAGGAAAAGGGCATGGCATCCTGTGCTAGGCATTAAGAGCTCTCCTTTAACCCTCCGTTAGCTTACTTTGTACAGCAACTGCTGTAGTGTCCACAAACACCTTCTGAAACACGACAAAAACCTCTTCCCCCGCCCCAGCGTGTCCAAAGATACAGATCAATTTTCAGCCAGGAAACATTAAGCTTTAAATAATGTCGGGAAAGAAAATATTGCATGCATAATACAACTTAGTTCATATGGACACAGACATACTTCTAACAGCAAACGCCATGTGAAACCGAAGCCCCAAGCCCTCCTATCCCAGAGGTCCAGAGGGATGACCGAGGTGAGCAGACCCGTGGAGTACCATGGCCCTCCACCAAAATTTCATGCAACTTCTTCACGCTTCTTCTATAACCTCCTGCCTCCAAATCCCTTTGCGTTTCATCATGGGTTTGGCAGGCTCCCCTCTCTCCTCGCCCAGCCACGTCCCGGCCCAGCGCTCCCACCCGCCGGTCCCCCTTGGCCCCTCTGCGACCATTGACCACAGGCCACCACAGCTTCTACCCCACGGGGGCCAAGGCTCCCGGCACTCTCGCTTGCTTTCACTCATGTTTGACTTCTGCCACCGCAGATGCGTCCGCCTCAACTCCTCCTCTCTTGACTCTCCGTTTACAGAGATTTTCCCTCTTCCTGAGGTGTCCTGGAAACCACCTCTGAGCGTGGGCTGCTCATCGTCACTTCACATTTGTCCTTCGTTGCTCAGTCCTGCGAGCTTTCACCCACCCAGCCCCGTGCTCAGCTTCCTCACTTCCCTTCCTTTTACAGATACAAGCCCTTTTTCCACATCCTTGTTCCCTCCCCGGGCCTCTGCCCCAAGGTCACCTTACTTCAGATCAGCGCCTAATTCCATCCTTGCACGTTCCTGCTAAAGCTGGTAATTTCACCAACCTTGACATTTGCCTTGAAGTTCCCTGATTTTATCCATCCTTAACCTACTCTAGGGTATCCCTTCCTCAGCTATTCCTCAATGTAGCTCTCTCCTCACTGAAAAAATGTATTTCTGAAAACTTCTGGGAAAAAAAAAATTGGCAGAAATCTCCCCGCCCATTTTATCTGCAATTCTATACCTCCAAATGCTAAATTAGCCGTTATTAACTTCCAAAAGATTCCGATGGAGCAGTTCTTGCTCAGAATGACTGGGTGATATTTTTATAAAAGCTCACAAAAAATGGACGGTTGCTCACTATCGATGAGTTTCCCTTTCCTTTTTTCAACAATTCAGCAGTGTCACATCCTGAGCCGTAACGGAAATTAAGTGTCACCTCTCTCGTTCTTTATTTCTAAAGCAGGCTGAAGTACTGCTGTAGCCCCCAGCACTGACACATAACAGTGTTACTGTGGTCTGTTGGACCACCATATTTAAATCTCTGCAGATTTTTACTAAGCTATTTTATAATTTTCCTTTATTTTGTCTCTACTTCTCCTGATAAAACTAAGTACGGAATTTCCTGCTGGTGCAAAATAAAGCTCAAGCCCAGTACGAGTCTCCACAGAACATCAAGGCAAAAGGCTATAAAAATATTGTGGGTTTCTCAAAGGAAAGACTATGGGAGACTACTAAAAATCATCTTTTTCCCTTTAATGTTTTTCTTTAAGCCTCTCACGTATGACACCTGGGAGAGAAGATGAATCCTAGCAAGGCAAGGTCTGGATGGAAATGAAGAGAGAAACAAGGCTGGCTTGGTCCAGGCAACCACGCTCTTTTTCCATAATACACACTTCAAGGACTCTGGGAGAGTAGCTCTAGTTGTCTGACACAAGCAAGAGAAAAAGAAACAAATAGAAAAATCTACAACTATTTGCTTAAAACCAAAACCCAGAAAGACAAAGCTGCTATTCTTTTCTTTCGATTCTAACCTCGCTATGATAATTGCTCCTGAAAAGATACTTCTTGCTCAGTCCTCAGCTTACAGTCGCTATAGAGATCGCAATTATTCTTTTAAAACTGCTTTGGAGTTTGTTTGTGGTTTCACTAACATCAAACAGTTTAGCACAAACCTTTAATAGCAGGAAGTTCACGTGCGGGTGACCAAATGAGTGGGAATATGCTCTGTATTGCTATGCAGTACATTTTTAAAATTGCAGCATTTAAGTCTCTTAAATGCAAGTCTTTATTCCAATCTTTCTAGGCATTTAATAGATAATTTACATAGCCAACTGCAATTTTGTTGTGGGAGAAGTGGGGGATGAATTCTCAGAGGAGCATTTAGTGGCAAAGGTCACAGATTTGTATTACAAGTCTGTTTTTCTGACAAAGAACATATTTATACCAAACGCTGGGTATCACTCAGGGATAAAAAAAAAGACCCAAAACAACAACTTCTGTTTGAGTCTTAAAGTGACAGCAGAGACAGATCTTTTGAAATTGTTTTTACCCTGGGCTCTCAAAACCTCAGCATATTATTGCCCTTTACATACATAAATATAAATATGTAAGTAAATATATATACACACACATACATACACACACACACACACAAATTTCATAGGATATGAACAGAAGATTAAAATTTAGCCTTGATATTCTACACGTAACTCCAGGCCAAGCTAAGAGAATGGCTTGAAGAGCGCATACATACCTACAGTGAACCACAATTGGTCCAGCGTGGGCAGGATTCAACGTTTTGACTTTTTTCAGGAATTTCAGCATCCCGATCGGTGTGAAAGGCACCCCAAAATCTGGCCAGCTGGTGAAGTGAAGCTGCGTAACGAGCCTCGGAGCTTTACAACCATCGTGAAGCTGCAGGGAACACACAAACTCCGAGTCTGACATTTCATTTTTCATGCAAAGATTTATAAACAAACTGCTCTGGTTATTTATGACTTTAATTCCTGCAACACTTAGAGGCTGACTCAAGGATTGGAAGTTTACAGTGTACGTAAAATACAAACATAGAGTAAAACTACCTTATATTATTAAAATGCATCTTTGCATTCTGGTGAAAACTGGAATAATCCCAGGATAGGATTGCAAAGAGTAAGACTCACAATTTGTTACTAACGGATAAAATCCTAAGTCCTTTTTCACTTTTAAATCTTCACGCTTCTTTTAGCGGCCTCAGATGAAACTCACAAAATTCAGCCTAAACATTCGGGATCTGCATCGCTCTGAGATGCCAAATGCCAGCTTTTCCCGTATCACATATGAATAATGAAGCAAGGACCTCGAACGCCCAGCCACTGCCAGTTTCATGACCTGACCTACTCTTTGAGAATGAAAGAGAAGCTACTACAGAAGCACCGACAGCAGCGCTCAGCATCGTTTCCCCTGCATCCAGTAACCACAACCTATCCTTACAGTTATAAAGCCTACCTGTCTCACAAGCTTTCAGCCTGTGAGCCAGGGTCAAGGACATGTCTTTTCAACTGGAGAAAGCCAACTGGTTTTGTAAGGTTACCCTATCTCTATCAATGGATAACCAAATCCTCCTAACACATGCTCAGCAGTGATCAACAAGTAAAAGGCAGCTGGGCCCATTCATAAACTTTCCAGCCCTTCAGCTTATCCACAGTATGTACATCTCCGTACCGTCACTCCTTTCCCATTCTGCCTTCTGAGCACAGTTTCTCTGAGTATTTCTATTCAGCGATGCCTTAGCAGCGATCACTAATCATACCAAAGCGATCTGCACGCTAAATCAGCAGAGACTACTTCACCGTTCATAATCTGTAACTAATGCTGCATGAATGCACCCATACTTTGGGGGGTTCTGAGCTCCCCACGTGGTTCTACACAGCTATATGTGGTTTATCACCTCTCACCAGCCCATATTGTCTTCAGTCTTCAATCTGCATTAGTCGGTCACTGCACTACAAACATGGCAGCCCTCCCTTTAGGGGTGGGAGGATCTCTAGCAATTTGCTCCCTTACTAGGCTACGCTCTGTGGACAAAAGCAAAGTCATCCCCACCTTCTCTCTTGTGATCTAAAGCTTTAACTTGTGCCAGAGACCAAGGATACAACAGAAATCAAGCTGTAATGCCAGCTGACATTGGCCAACTGATATCCACAGACTGCTCCAAATACCCAAACAGATCCAAATTCACTCATTTATTTATCTATGCAATTTGCCCCCAAAAAGGTCAATACTCTACTCCTGTGCTCCCTCCCTGGCAGTCACAAGGAATGACTTTCCACAGCCCTTGGCTACAGACAAGACAAAAACAAGCAGAACCTCTTGTGACCCGCTTAATGGATGAAGGGAAGGCTGTGGATGTTGTCTACTTGGACTTTAGTAAGGCCTTTGACACTGTCTCCCGCAGCATTCTCCTGGAGAAGCTGGCTGCTCACGGCTTGGATAAGTGCACTCTGCGCTGGGTTAAAGACTGGCTGGACGGCCGAGCCCAGAGAGTGGTGGTGAATGGAGTCAAATCCAGTTGGTGGCCGGTCACCAGTGGTGTTCCCCAGGGCTCAGGGTTGGGGCTGGTCCTGTTCAATATCTTCACTGATGATCTGGATGAGGGGATCGAGGGCACCCTCAGTCAGTTTGCAGACGACACCAAGTTGAGCAGGAGTGTTGATCTGCTGGAGGGTAGGAAGGCTCTGCAGAGGGCCCTGGCCAGGCTGGGTCGATGGGCCCAGGCCACTGGGTGAGGGTCAACAGGGCTCAGGGCCGGGTCCTGCACTTGGGGCACAGCAACCCCAGGCACCGCTGCAGGTGTGGGGAGGAGCGGCTGGGAGCTGCCTGGGGGAAAAGGAGCTGGGGGTGTTGGTCGACAGCCGCTGAACATGAGCCAGCAGTGTGCCCAGGTGGCCAAGAGGGCCAATGGCACCCTGGCTTGTGTCAGGAATAGTGTGGCCAGCAGGAGCAGGGCAGGGATCGTCCCCCTGCACTGGGCACCGGTGAGGCCGCCCCTCGAATGCTGTGCTCAGCGCTGGGCCCATCACCCCAAGGAGGCCATGGAGGGGCTGGAGCGTGGCCAGAGCAGGGCAGCGAGGCTGGGGCAGGGGCTGGAGCCCAAGGCTGGGGAGGAGCGGCTGGGGGAGCTGGGGGGGCTCAGCCTGGAGAAGAGGAGGCTGAGGGGAGCCCTCATCGCTCTCTGCAACTGCCTGAAAGGAGGCTGGAGCCGGGGGGGTCGGTCTCTTCTCCCCAGTAACAAGCGATGGGATGAGAGGGGACGGCCTCAAGCTGCGCCAGGGGAGGTTTAGGTTGGATATTAGGGAAAATTTCTTCACTGAAACAGCTGTCAGGCCCTGGCCCAGGCTGCCCAGGGCAGGGGTTGGGTCCCCATCCCTGGAGGTATTTAAAAGAAGGGTAGACATGGTGCTCAAGGACATGGTTTAGCAGTGGCCTTGGCAGTGATAGATTAACGGTTGGACTCGATGATCTTAAGGGTCTTTTCCAACCTTAACGATTCTGTGATTCTATGATCCATTAAACTGTAGCGGACGCTGCATGTGCTGACCTGCAGAGCTTGCTCGCCTGCCTCGGAGAGGTGCCACACCCTTCTCCCTGCGCAAATACGTGTAACTAATTTCCTGAATTTCTTTTAAGCAAATATTTGACGTTGTAACAATCTGCTTTAAAAATTAAAATGAAGACCCAGCAAGAGCATTAGTGTTACTTACCGACTGAACGCAGAACTTGCGGATGGTGTAGTCCACCAGAACTATGCAATCCTCCACCGACACGCGGATATTTCCATAAGTCCAGCACCCTTGGTCAGGCCAATACTGGTAACATTTTTCCTGTACAAAGATGGAGTGAGCTTTATAACACCGAGCCTGCTTTCATTGGTGGTCACTCATAAAACAATGAAGTTATTTGAAAACAGCGTACATACGTGTGCGTATGAGCATGCAGAGTTTCTCATCTGGCACAACACTGCTTTAACACCTCGCTAGTGCTATTGAGGCTTAAATTTATGCAGAGAAGGTGAGAATAGCTTTGAAGTTACGTTTTAACCTAGCCAGACCTACACAGCTTTTGTTTTGGTTTGCCTAATTGTGGGGACTCTGATGTCTTGACTCTTATATTTTTAAGCTTGACGTGTAGTCACCAGGGAAACAAGGTTTATTTCTCGGCCACGCGTTTTTGAGGACTTTATATATTTCAAATAAGGACGTAGCATGCTCAGTGCAGCAAACTGTCCCCCAGGGGAAAAGAAAATAATTAAAAAGCATCTTTTATGTTTCTGATGATACATTTCGTTAGTATTTTAACTTAGCTGCTTAAGTCTGCGAAGCAGGAATGCAGTGAAATGTTTCACGCGTCTCGTGTGCGTCTCGGCGTTCAGCCAGCATACGCAGAAATCTCGCACAATGGGAGGAGCAAGACAGGTACAGGGAGGAGGGGAAGGGAAGGAACAGCATCGCTCTCACCAGAAAAAAGCATTGGTTTTTAGTTTTTACGTGCATGTGCCAGAAAGAATTTTGAAACCTAACTCTCAGAAGAATGAATAAAGTTTTTATCTTCGTTTCTAACCAAACCCACCCACAAGCGCAGGCTTACGCTGCGATTAAAACACAGGCATGAGAATTTGCCTTTGGTTATGGGCTCCGCAGGACAAAATTAGCTATCAGATTTTTTTTGAGATCTATGTCTATGAATTTGTATTTTGGAAATGAAAACTACATTTCTGAGCAGAAACTCCGATGTGCTAACAGGGACTGGAGAAGGAAGTGGTCAGAAATGTGACTGGCCAGACGCTGAGCACCCACACCTGCTTTTGGAGCACGCTCTCGTAGAGACATCCCAGAGCAAACTGAAAGCTCTTTACCTCTTTCCTTTCTTTCAGGTTGGTTAACATGACGATAATAGCTGACTTCTGCTCCCATATCATCCTCCAGAAATCATTCACTGTTTCTTGCTTCGGTCCTGCAGACAGAATACAGCTTTGCTCAAGAGGGGTGATGGAGACCAGTGTGAACACCCCTCGCCCCTGCGCTGGGTGCCCACCCAGATCTCTGTTTCCTACAGACTGCTCAGGTTTTGAATATAACACAGATTTCTTTAAAAAAAACCCATATTTTCTTTTACACAATCATATGCACTCAAATCTACATTTCTAGCAGATACCTCCTCTCTTGAAATATTATTAATGCTCTTTTCAGCGTGCTATGGCAGGAGCATCGTTCAGGATTCCTGCTCTGCAGCTCTCCCCCATGCCGAGGGCCAACATCACCTGTGACCGCAGTGAACAACCGGTCCTGAGAGCTGCTCGTCGTGCTGGGCAGGCCAGGAGCATTTCTGAAGGGCAGGGGCAGCTATTGCTTTGTGTCTGGGATTGTGGTGACAAAGTTCACAAAATTTGTGACTAAATACAGCGTAAGAATTCATGTGCAAATGCTAATTTCTGTATCAGGATCGCTTAGGCAGAAGGTATTATCAGGACACATCATTTTTCAAACCCCCAGTAGGCAGATGAAAAATAAGGAGAGAGCAGCAAAGCCGGGGTGGAGGAGGGAAGGCGAGCCTCCTCGCTCAGAGCAGTATCTGCAGGTCCACAGGTAGTGGGCTACCTCACACTCGCTTTAATTTCATTTAAACCGTAACCTCTAAATCCTGCCTCACGTTTGGCCACCATCTGCAGCTGAAAATAACTTCTAAAACACGTCTAAAATTAAATACGCTCAGCCATAAGGTGTACGGAATAGAGAAATGAGAATAAATTACCTTGTGCTGCTATAAATTTGTTCTTTTCTTTATAACCCTATGGAAATAAATATCACAGCAGTTAAAAGATGAAATGCCAATGTATGCTAGCAGAAAAATACTTATTTAATTCACAGTCAAAGTTTGCAGTTTGGCCAACAGTAGAAAACTGTCAACTTACATCTATGTATGATGCGTTAATATAGTCTGAAGGTGGGACTCCATCGATTTGGGTCAAAATCACTCTGGAATGATCATCTGGAAGAAAACACATTACAAGCACGTTTTCATGTTAATCTATCTGAAATATGTTCCTTCCTTGCAACCAGGAGGCCAGGCTAAGCACACATTTCCCAAACCGGCTGTCTCCCACATTGTCCCTAATTCTCATCAAGAAACTTGCCCCACAAATGTCTTGCTTTGCTCCCACACCTGGAGGTCACCGCGACTGCAGCTCTACGACACTGGAAGCCCAAACTCTGCCATATTTGATTGCCCAAAACTACCCTGAGACACTAAAACTCCCACTGGCCACAGTGTTAGTTGGTAGAACCCCGTGAGAGCTAAAGCTTTACAGGGCAGCGCCTGATAACCGCTACAGAAAAACCTAACAGAAGATCACTACTAGAAACACGCCACAAACCAGACAGGCTTTGCACATACAACGTATGAAGAACGTTTGTGACCAGTGAAATTACATTACTTGAATATTTTCAGCAAACAAACGCTACTGCCAGCATGCTCAGTGCCAGAGTTAATTGTCCGATTTAAAAGAAAAGGTAACGTCTTACATGGCAAGATGTTAGGGTATCTGTTTTTCTCCCTGTTTTCTTCCTTATTTGCCATTTCAAATGTTCCCTGCACATATCCAGGTGTTAATGACTGAAAAAAAAAGATACAAAAGTCAATGTGTTAGAAAACAGCTAACTCTCGACTGCACATGGCTCAGGGAAAATCTGCATTTATACATATTGCCTTGCATCCAAACGGAATTAAACATATTTTATTTTTTTTCACAATAACTTTCATTACTCTAAAACAGGAAACCACGTCCTGGCAGATTTCACTACAGAGAACGAGTTCAGCAGTTTTGGAAAAAGAAGTAATTTTTCCACCAGAGATCGCAGTTATTTAGAAAAATTGTTAAACTCCGAGCCGCTGCTTTAAGCTGCCATCTGCCGCGGTGATTCACAGCGCCGTGACCCAGCCGCGCGGATGCGCCGCTCCTCCGGCTCAGCTCCGACAGCTACTTTTAGCAGTAACAGTTGGTTCAATAACATAAATAGAGTTTGATTGTTAATAGCTCACTGCTAAGAGCATTAAATATCAAACATCTTGCCGAGACCCGCAGGTGAGGGCCCAACTCTGGCGGAAAGGGAGGAAGCAAAAATAAATCCCAATTCTTTTATGCTAAACGTCGCTGTACGAGCACAAGTCAAATTCTGCTAGCAATCAGCAAGATCTAGGACTGCAGATAAATTAGTCAAGCTTAAAAAAAAGTACTCTTGCAGAGCAATCAAATGAAAGGAAGAAACGGAGAGGGTGAAGATGAAAACAAGGAGGTGTCCGAGGTGGAGCCCCTCCACCTCCAGGCAGAAGCTGCTGAGATGCCACCACCAGGCAAGCGGCCGAGCTCGGGCTGCGGGGAGAGCGTCGGAAAAGGCCCCGTTCATCAAGAGACAGGGCTCGAGGCTCCTGCCCCGCGCTTTCAGCTGCCCCCTCACCGAGAACGGCATAAACAAGAACCGAGTTTCATCAAGTTTCTTGTACTGAATTCCTAAAACCCGGTGTTAGCGCGTCGGATCCCACCGAGGTAAAATCCCCGCGGTTTGGGAATGCACAACCGCCTTCTCCCACCTTCTGCCTCCCACCACCCGGTCTGAATCACGTCGGGGAAGGGAAAAAACTGGTAACCGGCTGTGCGGCTTAAAGCAACCATCCCCGCTTGCCTGGCAGAGAGCAGGGCTTGAAATTTCCCCTTAAAAGCAGCAATCCGTGTTGTCAGGGTGACACCGGACAAAAGCGGGGGTGCGGGGAGGGCTTCGCCACCACCACAGAGGAAACAGCAACGTGCGTTTGTGGGTTCGGGTTGTGTTTTTGTTTTTTTTTTTTCTATCACTTAAACTTGTGAATGTAAGTAAAAGAAAGGACAGAGAAGGTTAAAAAAGAGTTGAAAAAGAAAGCTGCTTTTAGCAAATTGCTTAATTCCTTATTTGAATGAAGCCCATGGTTTTGCTAATTAAAATACATTTACAATTTATAAAACACAGAAACTTAATTTATGGTTTGCATAAGAAGAAATAATTAGCACTTCAAACACCATTTCTTCAAACTCCAGAAGTCAGGCAACATATTCCTCATAAACAGCCATACAAGTTCTGCATCTTCATGTGAAAAACACATGAAAAAGTAGTTCTCTCTGGCAAAATAACCTCTCCTCACTCCTGCGAGGCCCTGACACCTCCCTGGACACCTCCTAATGTCCCGCTGCCCTGCCTGACGTGGGTTTTGAACCCCGGGGCGAGGACACGGCCCCTTTCGCTGCTCCCACCCATCTTTGGAGGGGAGGATGTGATTCAGCGAGGGTGCCTTCATCACGTCCTCTCCGTCACCCCGCCGATCACGAGGAGCCGATGAGTCTCGGTGGCACTGGGTCATCTGCTGCCACCGCAGTCTCATCTGCTCCCAGGAATCCCAAAATTTCTCTGAAGCTTCCGAGGGGTTCGACCTACCCCAGCGTCGGCGCATCTTCTCCTTCTTTTCACTGAACGAATCGCAGGGACATCTTAATCAAGTCAAAATTAAAATTTCAAAAGCAAATTCTTCCAGGAAGGTTTTCAGACATTAATCTGAAAATCAAGGCAATAAGCTAGGCATCATAAACTTCAAACATCCAGCTCATCTTGCGTTACAGATGATAAATAGAGGTGAGACTTATTTGAAGGGACCAGACAGAAAGGAATACTTTTGAAACAGATTTGTTTGTTTTTTTTTTTCCCCCTGTGAAGAAAGAACACATTCTTCCTAGTGCTCTGTGCTCACAAAGAAATCAAATAATAAAAAAATGAAGCAACTGAAGGTAGAAGGAGCCTCTGCTATTTTGGTTAGTGTACAAGCGCAACAAGTGCAAGGTACTTCTTAAGAGTCATTTAGGCTTTAAGGATAAAAATCAAAAGTATTGAAGAATACTTTATGTTAGGCACATAAATTTAAGAGAACTGTCCTAAAAAAATCCTTTCTATCCGCTGCGGGTCTTCGTCTATCAGCACTTGCTTTGGTTTCTTTTCGCCAGAAAAAACACTTGGGATCTAACTTCTTTGGCTGGTGCACGTGCCGGGCCACCGCTGGCTCACAGGACTGGCCAAAACGCCATTTTAAGCATAAATCTGTTTCAAATTCGCAATGGAGACCCTGTCTCTGGGTTCCCGGAGATGCCTGACCCCCGACGCATTATATCGGGCTGTGCGAAGCCAGCGCCGCAGCGGGCAGAGAGCCCCAGCAGCTGAGCATCCCCAGCCCTGGGCTGCAGCTGGTCCAGCAGCAGCTCCCGCAGCCTCGCCTGCCCAGCGGCGACGGCTTTGGACCCAGCCAAAAACCGCAGGATTTGACAGCTACAGCTTCGCGGGGCAGGTACAGGTGTAACCTCGGCTGGAGGGAGGATGGAGCTGAGTGCCGGGGGATGCTCTGGAGGTGAGGTTGTCACACACACATCTGTGCGCCGAAGGGTCCCGATTTCTCAACCCTCTTCCTTCCAGTGCTGCCATAACAGACTCCTGTTTGTCAGCTTTCCTGGTTTATGCTACAATATCAATCACTCCGATTTTCATTTTTTCACCCTTTCTTCCCCCCTCAGGCTTGAGCAAACAGTTCATATATCCACACAAGCAGCCACAGGAGATACAGCAGGGGAAAAAAAAAAAAAAACCAAACACATAAAGCATCGAGCAGACTTTATGTACCACCACCCCGTCACTGCTCAGGCTGCTCACTTGTGGGGACCGGACCCCAGTCCTCCGACTCAGCGCTTGTGTGCAGACAGAAACTCACACGCTCACAGCATGGTGCGGAAAACGATCCAAGCAAAGCAGGTTTTAAAAATAAAAATAGATGGCTCGTTTCACTCCTAACTGCAGAACGAATTAATCAGGAGAGTCAAAATTCACAAGCGCACATCTTGTCAGATTAATTTTCACATTCATTTTGTTGACTTTGATAAATATCTCCACAATGCTCCCTCTCTGATAAGGCAAAGGATTTATGTGTTTTAAATAAAGCATCAAACAAATTGCAGATATAAATATGCTACTAATTAAGAAGGTAACTTAACAGACTGTCTAATCAATGTGTGCATCGGCTTTGACAACTCTGTATTTGCCATTTAAGCTACCGCTCAGTGCAACTTTCTTCTGCTGTTAAGGGAAGCGAAAAGAATGAAAGTATGGAAGAGGCCCCCAAACGCAGACGTGCGAGAGCAGACTCATCGCACCGGGTTTCTCCATAGAAACCGGCTCTGCAGCAGCTCTCCACAGACTCCGGTTAAGACTCATCTATATGACCACAGGCTACTGAAGCTCAGGTTACGGGCAGAAAATAAACTCCCCCTTCCGACCAAGACAATACTTTAAAGAAAAACCCTTAAAGTTGAGATACTTCATAGAAGCGTATGTGCTAGGGCACAGGGCGCCGCAAACAGGGAAGGAAGGGGATGATAACAAAGAGCAAAGGGTCAAATTACCAAAAAAAAAGAAAAGCAGTCAAACCTGACTAGGGCAATATTAAAGGCCGCACTGTGTCTTGTCCTCCAAGTACTTCCCAGAGAGGTGAAACACTCAGACTCCCAAAAAAACCCTCCATCCCCACCAAGAAAATCAATGCTAAAGAGACTCATATTCAATTTTCCTCTCCTCCAGCCTTCAGGCAAACGCTGAAGACCTCCTTTAAACGTTAGCAAGCATCAGTTTATATACTAGCAATTTGGCATCACCGTATCAAAAAGCAGTTATCGTTCCAGATTCTGTCCAGATAAAAGGTTACCTACCACACGTGACGGCACGTACAGACAGCACCAGCACACTCACACAAGTGCTGAGGCTCTGAGACAGCAGCATCACACACCAACCATTTTTAAAAGAATCGTTAATATTTGCAGGTGTTTTGATTTGCCCCCCACTTTTCGCCACGCAGCCGTCCACTCCACGTGTGAGCACTTACATTAAACTCCTCACGGAAGAGTTTCCCTTCGTCTGCCGATCGCATCCGTATCTCCTCTTCCAGATTTTCTACTGGAATAGGGAAATACTTCTTTGGGCCCGAGGGAGACCTACTGAGCAGCATCACCCGTTGCTGTTCTGTCAGTACAAGGGAAGTATGCGTTAAAGGCATGCCCAGAGCAACAGATAACGAGCTATTTCCAACTACAAATTAATTTTTATGCTGGAAGATGCCAAAACTTGCTTCTCACATGAGACTTCAATCAGTGATAAAGCTGATTTAAATGAAATAAAAAACCAAAACGACAGGCCAAGCAGCTTCTTTGAGAACATAATAAAATCAAGTAGAACCACTACTGGTAAAACTAATGGTTTCTGTACTTACACCAGATTAAAATGTGACCAAGTTTTATTTAGAAAAGGAGAAGGTTCCTTCTGCTGATGAAGAGCATACTAGCCTGGAGCTGCTCTGCCACAGGGCAGGGACAGCTTTTAGTATCTATCACCGAAGAGATACTGCTAGATTATTTCACTTGTGAAGGGGAAATAATAATAATAATAATAAAAAAATCTTTAACTGGGCAGCCACCAGAAGCTCTGCACCAAGATGAGCTGTTGCTCTCGGTTGCCCCAGATCACCCCAGCCCCGGCATGCCATCGCTCTGCGGCCGCAGGCTTTGGTACGGGGATTGCTGCGGGCGCTTCTTGCCACCGAGACCTCAGCTCACACAGGGAAGTAAAGCCCCAGGACACCTTCACCGCCCTTCAAGAACACAGCTGGAAATTAAAATGAGCATCCTCATGGGCTGCCTGGCACGGTGGCTGGAAGAAGTGGAGGGATTAAGCCCGCTGTTTGGTGAAGACAAGTTTTATTTACAACCAAAGGCAAACAGAAAGGCAGACCGCTTCCCTACAGGCTGATAATGACGGGGCGATTTCCACTTGTGAACTAAAACTCACTGGTGGCTGCATTAACGATTTATTGCCCAAGAGCTTTACCCGGCGCCGGGGATCTCCAAACCGCACTCCCCGGGGTTGCTGTGCACCGGCACCGACCCAAGAGGAAGCTGACGGGTATATTTAGAGGTTTGACTTTCTCTATGACTGCCACCGTGTCTGTTAACCCGCTCTTCAGTTCATACGTAACCATGTGGAACTGGCACAAAGACGTAATTCTTTCTATCATTAAGTTTTTTCTCCTTGTTACAGCTAAAATGATTTATAAGCAAGAAATGAATGGCTCCTCCACAGTTGCTAGGTTTGAACTGAGCCCCACAGAGCGACCCACCCGAAGGGCTCCCCGCTGCCAGACACAAACCCAGCACATGGGAGAAAAGTCAGGGGGAAACATTTTCAACTCCTGAGAGTGTTTTATTTTAGTGCCGCTGGCTTACGATACTGCCCTGCCTCATCCCCTTGCTTGTCTCTCTTTACATTCAGGAACCAGCCTGTAATTTCACAAAGAGTTAAGGACTTTTTTTTTCCCCTTTTAAGAAGAAATATTGCAATCCCTTCTCTAAATACAAGGATCACAGTGCCAGAAACCTGACTCTCAGCTGGCATCCCAATAAAACATCTATAAGGAGCATGAGAAACATTTACAAAGAAATATTTGCTGTATCCCTACTTAAAGCGAAAATTATTTAAAACCAACAACTGAAAGTTAAGATTGTATATACTAATACTTAAATATGGACCTCTTTTTTTTTTAAAAACAGTTTTCTCTTTAATAACAATCCTATAACTTATAAATAAAAAGCAAACATAACTGAATAACTGAATTCTTAATTAGAAAATGAGCGTGCGCATACACAAACAAAATTCAGCATGAGAAGGAAAGCAAATCTCTCCATACCTTGTTCTTCTAAGATACCATTTGGCATCTTTTTGTCCCCAGAGTTCACAACAGCTTTCCTATGTCTTCTGAACCTGGAATACATACACCACGTTAATCCGAGGAACTACGTTGAAAGGTAACAAGCGTTTTTCCAAACGAGTCTTTACCAACCATGTAATTCTGGAGAAACTCTTTCTGTTCATCTTCAGAGTGAGAGCCGCCGCCGCCGCAGCACCCTGCTCTACGCTGTGATGGAGGCTCCTGCCTCACCATAAGTACACGTTTCATTTCCTTGTTAGATCATATCGAAACAAGACTGAGCTAGTTCTGCATGCACAGCTCCGCTCAGACCTACCTGAAAAAATAGCCAGCCAACAGAATGAAAATGATGAAGACCAGGAGCAGAATCAGCATCGAAGTCAACAGGTCCTTGTGCAAACTGTTCTCCTCTGTCGAGTCTGTGGATTGAACGCAGCCAGCGTGAAACTTTATAGACACGGATCGCCTGATTTTGTCTGGGCAGAAACTGTGCTTGGTCTATCAAAAATCTGTGGTTCCGTACAATATTCTGCTTGTGCTTACTAAAAGCATCACAAATTATTGAATACATGCAAAGCTGAAATTGAAAGTTCAATTTTTTTTTAGTGTTTTTTTTTTTTTCTTCAAAGGCACAAACAAACTATCTGCTGCTGAGAACGTCAAGGATGTTTTTGGGAATGACCGGTTAAGCAAAGAATTTACTTGTAATTAAGTTTAATGGGTGCAAAGTTTTAAACTAAATCTGAAGCCCATTCAAAAGGCTTGCTGCAGCATCCTTATGCGCATCAGCTCAGCCAGACAGAAATCACCCAAGAATGCCACCCGTCCTATAGATTTTATTGACTCCAGAGATACAACATGTGTTTTAAACCCATCTCATTTACCAGCCCAAAACACCGCTGCTGGCTGTGTTAGGCTGTAAAGCAGATGCTGAGTATGATGGAGGGGGGAGGCAGGAGGGGACAGTGCAAACTGCAGCATCTTCTACGGCTTATATTATATATCCTGTATATATTATATATAAATATAGGAACAAGTAGGAATGATGAGACTTTTAAACAGAATGGAGATTAAAAAAATTAAAATTTTGTTTCATCTAGTATAAATTGCAAGTCTTATCCTTCTGTTAATAGTGTTTTTGTGTATGTGACTCTTTACATTTCAGTTTCATTATGCTTCTGTAACCTTTTAATTCTGCTGAACCATTCCGTATATAACACATTAACATAATTTAAAAAGCAACATGTTTTATTTAAGCAAGCAAAACTCGCAGCCTTAGCCCTCAGCAACCAAAACATAACCCTGCTGCCTGTTTTTCTCTCTGACCAGACGGATAAATCCAGGTTGGTGTAAGAGCGGTGGTGGAGACCTCACCAAATGGGAAGGATGAGGCCTCCATGCCTGGAATGTATTGCCCAGGCCATGGGACAGAGCAAGAGGCCGGTGGGTGCTCAGTCACACCAGAGGACCCCGCGGGGCAGCAGCCCGCGCTCGAGGCGTCCACCGGGACGGTTCCCTGCCGGTCCGGACCCCCCAGTTTCTCCATCATTACACCAGCCTCCCTCAGCCTCCTTCAGCTGCACTTTTTATATACCTTCTTACCAACGTACACTCTTCCAAAATTAAGGCAACTTTTGTGGCTGCTGGTGCGGTTTTTTTCTTTTTATACTACATTCACACGCCTTTAACAAGTTCCTCACCGTTCCTACGGCGGGCTTTGAGAACTGCAGCAGTAATTCTCCTAGCACCTCCTGCATTCACACTTTTAGCAAAGGCTTTTTGAAGAGACCTTGCCACAAGCCTTGACATAAAATATCACGAAAACACAAGATTACAGTAACTATTTAAGGCTACATAACACCTGTAATATTATACAAAAGAGCTCATATGGATAAACCCACTGTCCAGAATTGATCCCTGCAAAACCATTTGAGTGTTGGTTTGTATCTCGTGAGCAGCTGGAAAGTCGCTGGATGCTCAAACGGGGTAATTAGGGCACGGAAAAAATTCCTTCCGAGGCATAGGTGCACTAGGGGCACACAAGGAAAGAAGGTATCTCAAGCCAGCATAATAGTACAAAGAAAGGGAAGGCAACAAAATGTATCAAACTTGACATTTAAGTGGTATATAAAGACAAAAGTGACAAAAGTGACAAACTTGTAATCAGAACTTGACGGGGTTGCAGAAAATCACTACTGGAAGGCATCTCTGGATGAATGTGCATCACTAGAAACAGCTTAACAGTTTCTGTGTGGTATTGAGCAATACTGCACTCTCTATAGAAACCAAGGTCTGCCAAAGAAACAAACAAACGAAAACATCTATTTTTGGCCCTCACAGGCAAAAAGGAACCACTTTAACCCACTTTTGAAATTTCGTACTCAACCTCTCAGAATCCTGCAGGATTTAGGGGTTTTGTGTTAGTTCTCATCATCAGCTCCGTGTCAAGACCCGTGACACATGGGGAGAAAAACAACAACTTTGAGTCACGAGGGAATTAAAGCTTCCCGCAGTTCATTAGACAATACAAAATCCCCCGTCTCCTCCTTTCAGAAAAACTGATGTAACCAACATCATGCTTTTGAAAAACTGATTCCCGGTCAACCACAGAAAGCCTCAATCCAACCCAGGAGAAGAGAAGCTCAACCTCCTGCAGACTACCGCCTACATTTCTTTAGTTACAGACAGAGCAGCCCTGCAATGACCAATGCAATTCTCTGAATCAAGATCTCACCTCTCCTCCTACCATTTCACAAGAAAATTAGGTCAAAACCCACAAACAGTCCCGTCTTCCTTGTAGGTGGGCACATCTGTTTTTGAAGCCTTGCAGTGGCACACCAACAGCTTCATTTCTGCAGAGCCTGTGCGTAAGGCATGGTGTGGTTTTAAACAGTTGCATTTATTACCTGCATTTTCTTCCATATCTGCATTGGTAATTTTATAAACGTAGTCCAAAAATTGTAAGAGAAAGTTACAACCGAGCTTAGGCCATTGTAGACTCAGAGGCTGAAAGATCTTTGGTCAACACAACTCCCTACATATTAAGTGGGATTTTAAGGGGACACTGAAAGACAGACCAGAAATATTTTGTTTTAATCAGTGCTGCCTCAAAAATTGACAACTGAAGCCTATGAGTAAACGCACGCCGAAGAGGCAGACGTTCGAAGAGGCAGACGTCCTCTAAAGCAGATCTCTACTGCAGCCACTGCCAGGGAAAAGTTTCCACTGCTCCAACACAAAGAGTGCTGTGGTCCAAAACCACAGGGCCTTCTGTCCACAGCTACATGAAAAACATCACCCCAAGGGTATTTTTTTAGAAATACAATGAAATAGCGACTTTCATCTTGACAAGAGGAGGATCATCACCAGGAGGATGGTGGCAACCCCTTGTGCTTCCCCTGCCACCCACTGAGGCTGACGCATGGATTCTTCCCAGCTTCATTCCCTGTGCCGCCGGCCCAGCCAGCTCTTTCTGGAAATGTATCACCGTTTCCTTCAGGGTTATGATGTTCCCACTTTCCATATGTGTCAAAAACAAAACCACCCACAAGAAAAAAAAAGGGAACCAACAGCAGTGTATGCACATCGGTAACTGTCCCGTGATCCTCCCTCCACACTCTCTCCCAAACTTTGGTTTTCTTTATCCCTGGATCGATTCCTTTGCACATAGGATCTGAACGGTAAAATGGCCCATGAATAAAAGTGCGATTAAAGCACTTTTTCTCTCCCTCCACAAAAGCAAGCTAAGAAGGCAAGGCACATGGCTTGCCCTAGATTAGCAAAAATCAGGTACCTGAAATTATTCCGGCGCTTGACAAAGAGCAGACAAGGTATTGTTTATCTGAGCACAGGAGAAATTCCACAACAGACACTATTTATTCACAGGTCTGAACTTCTTTTCAAACAACAGAGAAAACCCTCCACCTCTCCAAAACTAAATCTCAACTGCTCTCACCCATTATTTGGGTTAGACTTCAAGTGGGTTTTTTCAGGGTGCATCCTTCATCTCTGCTGTCCCTTCGGCAGACACACAAATGTCCTTTAAACAGTCCTCAGTCAAATCTGACCACAGAGGCTTTTTGCCTCTGTTTTGGGTCAGAACTGTTGTTTCAGACATCCAGCCCTGCAAAGGACCCCAACCTCCTCCGACGTTTATTTTACATGAAGAGCGGCTGTTGCAACATCTTGACGCAGACCTTATCCATCGCACGGCAAACACGGTGCGAGCAATCTTAAATAGTGCCGTGTTACAAAATATATGATTATGACTAGAATTCTGGTCTAATTTTAATAGCGGTGTTCTGTCACCTGCAGGCACACACCCCAGCGCTTCCCAGTTCACCACAATGCTGGTACTTACACGCGACATCTAGCAGAGTAACGCATCCCCCACGTGCGGGATACAGGAGCTCTCAGACGTGTCTGTGCTGAAGAGCTCAGTCCAGCTTGCACCAGCTTCTGCAGCCAGCTTGCCTGGTGGCCGTGCAAGACCTCACACACTAATTTAGAGCATCCTTCACACCAGATAACCTATCATCCATGAGAGCGTTGAGTATCTTCCATATTACTCCTTCACCTGTTCATGCGTCAAAGGGCAATGAAGCATCTTCAGTTTTTACTGTAGTCTTTCAGTGCTCCTCACATGCTCCTCACATGCAGGTAACTCTCAAAATTCACCAAGAACAACTGAAGGGAGCAGCAGAGCTCACCAAAGGACACAGAGCCGCAGGACAGAAACCCTTTTGCGTGCCCACCTTGCTGGGGGTACCGGGATGCTGCTCAGAGCGCAGAGGCGCTGTCCTCATGCCATCATTCGGACTGAGGCTAAGGTGAAGACACACTCAAGTGACTCAAGTGCACTGAAAACCTACAAGTTAACTCAATAAAAGAAGAACCCTCCTCCTTTCTCAGTTTTCATCTAGCCACCCTGTCTCCTTGAGGTGCAGCTGAACTTGTGCTGCAATGGCCGGGCAGGAGAAGTCCACCCAGGGCAATGGGGATATCACAAAGTCCAGACTACGCTCTCTCACGCTGTTTTTGGAAGAGAAAACCCCAACCCTGCAGAGAATCACTGTGCTTCACCGTGCCCTGACTGTGGAGAAGAAGGAGATACGCAGCTGATAACCAGGAGATGCATTTGCTACAACTGAAAAATAAACCCAAATTAAAAAAAAAAGGAAGGGCAAAGGAAAAAGGCAGGCAGGGAAGACAAACCAGTGTCCGCAGCCTGCAGCACGCAGGAAGGCAAGCAGCAGCAAGTGGAGGAATTGTGCCTGCGTTTGCCATCCCGGAGCCGAATGCCGCACGGCCGGACCGAGCACAGCCCCGCCTGCCACCGCAATCACCGAATCGTAGCACAGTTTGGCTTGGAAGGGACCTTTAAAGGTCACCTAGTCCAACCCCCAATCCAAAAACACCGATTTCTGAAGTTCTGCTTTTCAAACTAATTCTTGAAATTGAGTATCTACCGGCAAGCATCCCTTTGGCTTTTAAATACCAAGTAAATTGAGCCAGCCTCCTTCTTCAAAACGCAGTTTTCTGATGATACCTCGTTTTCTACATGAAAAAAACCTCGTTTTCTATATAGGTCTAGCATCTCTGCTAGAAAGTCCCCATCTCTGGGTCTCGTTCTGGCTATCGTATAGCAAGATTTCATTCTTTCTATACATTGCTTCCGTTATCTTCAAAGACACCCACTAACTGCTTGAAAGTTTAAACCAGCAATAAATAGGGCATCAAAAGCTGCACCGTTTGCTGCCTTTCAACCTCCCACTCATCTGATAAATTCATTACCTCTGCATGTTAATACACCCGTAGTGGAAAGAAATTGTAAAGATGGGCATGAAACCCATGAAATATTCATCGAGTAAACACCAAAGAAATTTAAACATTTGGAAAGGACTTAAAAGCTTTCCTACTGCAACTCTCAGGCTGCTTTCACATTTAAACTACATAACAGTAAAAATGTAAGAGGAAGTAAAAGAACCCTGCCTATGATTAATACTGGATAACTAATTAATATTTCAGTAATCAGGAATTATTTGAATGCTATGGACAGTATCGCATATAAATAGTCTGTCACGTATTTGATAGCATAAAGTTTTATCTACTTGAAATATGTGTTTGTTTATGCAAATCCAAATAAATAAATACTGGTTTGTAGTTAGTTAATATAGTTGAATACACGAAATAGATGACAGTGCAACTTCTCCAGTAAATGGCAGTGCAATAAACTCCAGAATATTCTTTTTTTATGAAAGGGAAATTTCATGGTAGCAATTTCATGATACTCTTGTAGGAAGCAAAATGGCAATAGTGCTGAAAAATTGAGCAATACAGACCAAGTATCCATGTTTAAAATAAGAAGAAATACAATATTTTAATTCAAAAAATGTTTTAAAAACCAAGTCAGCTAAAATAATGACATGTAAGAAATTAGAACTACTCCTTTCAGAATCAAAAGCATCTTATCTTTTTGGATCATTTATCCAATTAGTATGCAAAAGGAAAGCTGGATTTTTTTTTTTTTTTTTAGACTCCTTCAGTTCTTTCCATATTCTTTTAAATGGAGCTTTCTTGACACTTCAATCAAAAATCTTTATTTTTGTATTAAAAAAACCATTGTATTAAGTCAACGGCTATCAAATGTATTAGATAATCCTATTATCTTGGAAGTTGCTGCACAGCAATACATTTTCAGTGTGCATGCACTTGTCTATCAGCCAAAACTCTTCTTCACTTCTCACTGCAAAGTAAGGAAGGCTTTGATATTTAGAAAAAACCAGCTTAGTCGTACTAATTATTTCTAACTTGTATCACTAAAATTAAGATTTAATTAAAACACAGATGGTAAGATTACTCTTATCCATATTATCATACTTAACTTCAACACAATTTTGAATTAAGCTTTGAAGATGAACAGCATCTATGGAGAAACTCCCTTTTTACTAGTTTTATTAAAATTCTGGGAAGTGATACAACTAACAAGTTACTTCCCTTTCCCAATTCCCATATTCTTACATATTCAGACCAATAGTAGCAATTTATATGTTTTGAAAGCCCTAAGCAAAACAACCCTAAGATTGTCACGACTCACGGTAGAGCCCCTCCACTTCCCCTGCGCAGTCTGGCAGGGCGCAGGCAGGGCGCAGGCAGGGCAGTGCTCAGCTGCCCCTGCTGCGCTCCGGCCTCAGATTTTGGTGGAAGCAAACGCCAAACACCTGAATTTATACAACGAAGGACCAAAACAAAGTGGCCATCGGCCATGCCTGGCATTTGATTCTTGCTTGGGTGTAAAGTTCACAGGCAGATTAAAAACAAACCAACTGAAACACAAAAACACCCTCCTATACAGACTGGGTGTCAACAACAGTCATCTGAAAAGTTATCAAGGTATCACCACCCTGTTTACACGGAACATCATCAGCTTTACTTCCCTTCACCCAAGTCCACGGAGCAGCTATCCCTTCGGAAATCCCCCTCTGACGTAAGCACGGTGTCACGCACTGCCACCGCCTGAACAGGGAACCACTGCCTGGCAAACACCACTCACCAGCACAGGGATTTCGAAGGTAGCTAGCTAGGATCATGAAGGATAAGGACAATGTGCAAGTAAAATATATCATCCCGTCACAGAACATAATCGTAGAATCAGTATCTTCAATAAAAAAACCCAACAAACCCTTATTTGACTTGAACGGGCCCCTCTCCAGGACTGTAATATGTTAGGATGTAGTCGTAGGAGGGCTTGAAGCAAGAAGAAGAAATTCCAAAAATAGAAATGAGGATGCATAAGAGATGCTGTGGTGGACCGGTGAGTAGAAGATTGCTCTCAGGTCTCTGAAAAAGGTTTTTCTATTTTTTCACCTGACCTAATCTTATGCAGGACACCTGCACTATTATCCATCTCCTCAAGTCTTGCCTTAGACAGCTCGTACCATTAGAAAACACAGAACACACATGAAAGCCGCAGTTCCTCATGATGTTTAAATATACTCATCCTGTTGTCTAATTGATAATTTCTTTATTTCATATTATCTGTGTCCAGGTCCCACCACGTTGGAGATCCACAGTGACAGCTCCTGGGGTGTGGAGACCTCGCAGCCCAGGCAGGAGGAGACATCCTGTGCTTCTCCGCCTCTCCCAAAGCTATCCTCTGCATTTCCCATACATGGGAAAGAGAAAGCAAAGCGTACAGCACCGGTCGTATATAGATCAAATACAGAGGTCATCTGCAAGATTAGAAGCACATTAGCAGGGTCAAAGTCCTGGAAAAATATCTAGTACTACATCACCAGGGAGACCTCACCAGAAGTCCCTTTCCACACCCGCTCCCATCCCCGCAAACCAAGCGATGGCCTTACTGGTTGTTGTCGTTGGCTTTGGCAATTCCGTTCCATTGGGCGGCGAGGCTTGCGCAAAGAGAAAACTAACACAGAGCAGCAGGAGCGAGCAGGAATGTTCCATCCTGGACCTAAAAGAAAACGAAAGCAAAAGATAAATTTTCAGGTCAAATTACTCTTACGTTTTTTCCTCACGTCAGAACGAAGATAAAACAAAAAGCAACGTTTACTGTAGATGAGCAATGTTTTAAAACTTGTTTTTTACTCTCCCATTGCCTTATCGCTTAACTTTCAGTTTTGACGCAGAAGGAAAAGGAAAATACCAGTTGCGCGCACTAAGAATTCATCAAGAATGTTGTAAATCCAAGACCAGGAAGAGAACGCTCAGCCATCGCTCAAAGACGACGACAGGAATCAGGCCAGAAAAGCTGCTCCACATCAGTAAAACGCAGCAGCTGAGGACACTGAGGCGAGGAGCCTGCAAGTCATTTCCATAGATAAGAAGAAAACTCAGAAGTACCAGCAGAAATCTTGAGAATAAATGCAAATCTTGAGAATAAATGCAAAAATCACATATTTTCGGTGGTTCCTGCCATGATTGCATGTATTATACCTTCTGCAAAGAGCACGAGGAGGAGCAGCATGGGCTGCAAGGAGGGGAAAGCAGCCCAAAACCCCAGCGTGGCCAGACCCCGTCGGAAGGGTCCAAGTGACTTTCCTCCGCAAGACCAATACTTCTACGCCATGCAACTTCGACACGCAATTTTGGCGTCACAGATGCCTGGAGACCAAACCAAAGAAGGGAAGCTTTTACCACCGAGCAGACCAGTAACAACCACGAAGCTTAAAGTATGTGTAACAAGCACCCTTCAGAGTTGCCTTATCCTACCTTGATTTCCTATAGAGATACACGCGGTGCTTCATAGATACATTCCTTTGGAGGACACATGGGCCACAGCTATGAGTCTGCGAGCTATAAAGCATTTCACCAGAGCCTTCCAAATACAGAGAATTTCAGGTTTTGTGAGACCAGAAGATAATTGCCAACATAGAGAAGGTCAGAGAAAAGGTGTGATGAGAACATGCTGCTGCTTTGAAGACTATAGAGAAATTCAGGGAAATGAATAGTTGTAGATAAATGAGCTGGTCTAGAAATACTCTAGTCCCTCTAAATTGAGGTTTATGTGGAAAAAATGAATGTTGTTATTAATTTGCTGTAAATTTATCCAGTCCCTAATAAACACATTAATTATAAGAGGCTGCCATCTCATCCATTAGCTGGCCTTGCTCGATTTTAAAATATTTTCTTTGGCAAAAAACATAGCACGCAAGCATTACTTTCTGTATTTCACAAATGCCAGAACACATCCAGATGGTGGCTCTACATCCATTGCTAAAATTATAACCGCAGTAATACTGCACAACACAGCTCCCCGATGTTTCAGTATAGTACATTTAAAATTACAATTTCCACAGGACATTATATAGTACAGCCTAACAACAGGGAAAAAAAATCCAGGAACTTGGCAGTCATTAGAATAACCATTTGAAAATCCTTCCCTTCAATATAAAATGGGGTAATCCACCAGAAATAATCTGTGGATAAGCTCAAATGTATAAAAACTTCTGTAATAACAACTTTCAGACCACCTTTTCGCCACTCTCACATGTGTTACTCATAAGCGAACCTTATTCCCAGCCTCTCCGGTACACCTAGGACTAAATCCAAACTCAACAGACACCGGGCATTCTTTAAAAGAGAGGAACAAACTTAAAAACTAATTCTCTCGCGCTTCGAAGGGATGGCAGCAGCAGCGAGGCTCTCGGCACGCCGGGCGCTGCTCAGCAGAGCGCACCGGAACCGGCAGCCGCCTCGGGGAGCACAGGCCCTGCGAGGAAGGGCACCATCTCATCCGACATTACTGTTCAGTATTTGTTCTCTTTTCCAAGGCTCTGTAAGATCCAGAGCAGCCCTTCTGAAAGCAATTAAAGCATGCTCAGTTTACCAAGGTGACTGCTTCCAGAAGGGATTGCAGGATGCCTTCTATCCATTGCCCCTAGGATGCTATTTTAAATTGTTCCAAGTGTTGTGAGAATACAGGAGTAAGAAAAAAAAATGAACATGAAAGTAAAAAGACAAAATATATTTTTGAAGAAAAAAAAAATAGTATAAAACTTTTTTTTTTTTTACATGGGAGCACACACTTAATAGCATTTCTTTATTCTTGCTCCCCTTCTTACAGTTTGGAAGCTCAATGGATCCAGCTGATTTTCTTCTTTAACATAGTGAGTGAAGAAAGAATAATAAAAAGTATTATTAGCATCAAATTTTATTTTCTTAAAGTCATTTTTGTTTTCCAGTCCAGCTTCCTACTGACAGATTTACTCATTCAATTCCTTCTACTGCTGTTTATAATTTAAGCAGCCTGGATGTCCTGGCTGTCTTCCACTAACAGGCTCAGGCAACAGCCAGGTTAACCCCGAACTGGCCATTCTTGGGATTAAGTAACCAATAATGTGTAACAGCTTACTGCAAACTGTACCTACATTGGCTACACTGTATTTAGCATTATAGATAACCTCCTGAAATTTAACAATTTAGAATTATAAAGCAATAGTATGCTGGAAGCTCAAAACACGCAGCAGCGGTTTGGGAGGGGAAAGGAAGGACGAGGATTTGGAAATCTGGAATAAAGCCAGAATAAAAGTGGAATCAATAGGGAAAGGGCTGGCACTGCCAGGAACGCGGTGCTGAGTGCCGCCGTGCCTCCGCCCTCGGCAAAGGCTGCCCACATCCACTGGGCTTTGGGGTGATCAGTCTGGCAGGTACGGCGAGCCGCTCTGCTGAGCCGTTCTGCAGTGCAGCGCCGAGTTCACCGACTCACCGGTAAAATACATCCAGCTCTTTAAAAAAAAAAAAAAAAAAAATTGAAGTCGCTGGCAGGTTTCCAAAAGACTGGAACGTGCAAGGAGCATCAACATTTCTCAAAATTACTGTTAGGAGGTTTTTTTACAGATACAAACCCCACTCCAGACATCTTGTATCTGTTCCCTTGAAAGTGCTAAAGTGCAACTTGAGCACACAGTCGGTGCTCCACAATTTAATCAGAAATAAACACATCCACAAAGGTTCTGCGAATTTTGGGATCTCATTTTTCTCCGAGGCACTTTGTATTTCTGCTTGCTAAAGAAAGCAAGCTTATAGCGAATGTCGGTGCCGCAGCACGGAGGCAGATGCAAGAGACTGAGCTTAGTAGGACCAAGCACTAGAGACAACCAAGCCGTCGGCACTTCTCTTCAGGCCGGGGTGGGTGGGGAGGTGAGCAAGTTGCAGTAACATAAGAACACTGTAAGCTTTAGATGTATATTTACGTATATATTTATTATGTAAGCTGTAGATGTATATTTATGGACTTCACATACAGGACCGCAACGATATAATTTTTTGAACCAAAAAACCGCGCTGCCACAGACACAGCAGCATTTTCCATCCTCAATATCATGATACAGTCTGTTAAAAAAAAAAGTAAAAAAATAACAACAACTCCTCTCCAGAGAGGACAGGCAGGTAGAAGAGCACTGCTGAACAAGAAAGGAGAACCGCGTACTACAAAAGAAGCCTCTTGTTGATAAAATCAGAAAGGAAAAGATCCAGGTAGAGACCTCCACTGTCATTATTACAGGGCTTTGCTGTAAGGCAACTGCTGCCCTGCCTGGAAGAAGAAATAGGAACTGCTTTCATAACCGCATGGGGATACGATGCATTT
The DNA here is from genome assembly GCF_047370975.1 of Nipponia nippon. Classification (NCBI taxonomy): domain Eukaryota; kingdom Metazoa; phylum Chordata; class Aves; order Pelecaniformes; family Threskiornithidae; genus Nipponia; species Nipponia nippon. The sequence continues at coordinate 124,387,288 of NW_028262347.1, read as the reverse complement.
TTATCTACTTATATCCTACTACCTCCAGCCTTTATTGCATGGCTATGCGTGGGTAAATGGCTCAGGCACTTAAACGTTAACTCCATAGAATAATATTTTCTGTAGTGAAGGATTCTTAGCTATTTCTGATTATCTGAAGCCTTAAAAAGGTGCCAGAGATTCCTGTTACAACCACAGTTTTAAAAGCCTGCATTGTTATAGATAAAGGCTTCTATGTCCAACAGTGAACTCGATACCATAACAAGAAAAAAAACCACACACTGTAAAATTGCACAGCTAACTCAAATCCTGCCAAGGCGGTGGAGCACTTGAAATCCAAATGCAATCCAATAAAGACCAGCTCAGAAGGCAGGAGAGCGCAGGAAGCCCGGGCACGGCTCCCCCCAGCATCGGGATTGCTGCCACCGCTTCTCGCCCAGCCCGAGGGGACGCCAAAGGGATGGCCCAGCTCCCCAAAACGTGAGAAAAAGGCATTCTTTTCAGGGTTTACTAGCATACATGCTTAATTTCTATTTTGGCTGCAGAACTGAATCCTCATCTGACCTGACAGCTTAAGACTAAAACCTGGGTTTTAAGAAAACACGCTAATAAAACCTTTGTCCTGCTGCGTGGCGTTGCTACGGCTGTGTGACTTTCTTCAAGGAGCCTGATGCACAAGCTGCTGCAGAGCGGGTTAAATAGATACCCGTTCCCTGCATCCTCCTAAAGCAGGAATAAACCAGCAAAACATCCCATCTAATACAGAGGACGGTGGAGAGACTGGTGGGTTTTGGTTTTTTCCCCCCAGGCTTTAGTATCATACAGCCCAGGTCACCCCCCAGATTTTTAGTGCTAAAAAAGTAATATTCTAAAGGACAAGCTCTATCAATTCAGGAATTATAATTAAAAATGAGAGACATGAAAGCATTGTCACTGCACGTTGACAAATGCCTTGGAACTTGGGATGTTGGCTACACCAAGGGCAAGTGCCTACCCAAAAAGTTTGATAGTTTAAAAACAAACAAACAAACAAACCCACCAAATACAAACAAACTCCAAAAAGGGAAGGGGGGAAGGCCACCCTCTCTCCTTGCTCTATCTTTTCTCCTTTTGCTCTCCCTGCTTTTCACCCATAACCCCCCAAACCCAGCTGGTCCCGCTGAAGGATCTTATGCCCCAGAGCCCGTTTTCTCCAGCTGGCTGGGGGGCTGCCCTACCTGGAGCCGGCGACCCGGGGCGGCGGCATCCCCCCCGGCCGGGAGCCCCGGGCACCGGGAGCAGCGCTCATCTCCCGCCGGGCTGACCGCAGCCACTCTTTCCTGAAGCCTGGGCATTCCCACTGCGGCTCCGCCAACCCGTCTTCGCACACCAGGCAGCACCGAGTTATAGTTTAACTGGAATAGCTCTTGCGTGACTTCATTTTTGGTTAGGACTTTATTGCACCATTATATCATAAGGTGGGTAAGGAAGCATTATTATTCATTTGAATTCTGTTTTTACAAAATAACTGGAAAAAGAAGTGCTCCTTTCCGTTCCAAAGGAACGGGTGGAAAGCGGGAGCTCTCCACCGCCGTCCCCACCTCGGGCACTCGGCGCCAAAGCCCGTGGAGCAGCGGGACCTCAGGCTCCGGCACCCAGCTCCGCGGGCAAGCGCATCCCACCGCTCCACGGGGCATCAGCTGGAACCAGCTTTGCAGTATTCCTCTTGTTTGGGGTAACCACTCAGTAACGATTTGTTACTTGGAGTTATACATTAAGCCCCAAATTAAATTTCCAGAAGTTCGGCGAAGTCCCACATTTTGACCCGCTTTCAAATTTAGGAGCTTTAGAAAAAATGAATATATCAGGTATCTTTCCCTTTTCTTTTTTTGAACCCCTGTAATTCTGCCTCAGAGACTTAAGATATCCCAAAATCCAGAGGAAGAAAAGAAAAATATTTGAGATATTTGTGCGGGCGTTCAGTGCAGCCCAGCAAGCAGCAAAAAGCTCGGGCAGGGACCTCTCTGCTTGGGAAACGTTCCGCAAAATTCATCTGCGCGGTCTGCCGCACGGCCGATCCTCAGAGGCAGGTTGGAAAACACCCCACGATGAAAAGCTACATTTCATCATGACAATGTATTTTTTTAATGGGACTGCCAACAGCACACTCACTGTTGGGGTTTTTGTACGTATAAATACAAGCTTTGTTTCTGACCTCCTCAGGAATAGCAAGAGAATTTAAGGGATAAATATCTAATATTTAAAATCATGTATAATTTAATATAACCGCTCACAAAATTATATCTGACAATAACAATTCCTCATGTATTCTATACAAATACTTGCAATAAAGATCATTTAAAGGAGATGAAAATATCTAGATTAAAAAAATACAAATTAGAATAATCACTTACACGTAAGAGACTGAGTGAGGCAAAGTACCAATTAACTGAATAAAATGAATTTCCGTTTAGAATAATCAAGCTTGATAGACTGTCCTACTTGCTTAGTCACTTCGTCTCTAATTCAGGTAGAAAAATTATGACATTTGCTTTCATTTTCCTGTCAGAGGAGGTCAGCATATGCAGCACGGAGTATGCGTGGGACAAAAACTTACAGCAGACAGTTGAGAAACGATGATTTCTGATCTGCCACACGCATTCATGGACTACACGCAGCTTAACAAGGATTTATAGAGAAAATCTGTTATCTGTTCAAAAAAGTTATGTTTAAAGACACCTAACTTAATACAGACAAAATTTACCACTTTTGTAACAGTAATTTTTTAAATTCTACTGACCCAATATAGCTGGTCCTATCTGCCTTTCTCAGTATCATGAGCAAGTCTCAAAACCCAGTCTACCATGGCTAACGCTAGTTCAAATCCATTTCAATTAGCGAGGCTGAGATCTCCAGCGAATATAAATTACCGGTTGTCACCAGCAGATTAAGCGCTGCATTAGCAGCTCTGCTCTGAAAAGGATTAAATGACAGTGTTGACAGTGGGGTTGACATGCCACCATTACAAAGTGACATTTGCCACGTTAAAAATGGTGAGGAATTTTTCAGTCAATCAGATGCTACAAATGCACCCAGGACGAGGAGGCAGCAGCGCTGAGTATGACGGCGATCTGTTTTCTTCTGTTTGCTTGGGTTTTTTGGTACTATGGATGACCAGGATTAAATTCAAAGAAGTTATGAAGATAAGCTATGTGCTAAATTGTATTAAAAAGAGGATTGGTTTAGATGTGTTTAAAACCAGGAACATAATGAACTTTGACTGCAGCCTTCATTTTGGAAAACTATGCATATCCCACTCATGTATTACCTATATGGCTTATCTGCAGCCCCATAGTCTGGAAATGAAGAAAGAAGAAGGAAGGAAAAAAAAAAAAAAAAAAAAAAAAAAAAGAGAGATTTCTTTTCCATGCCGTGCTGAGCGGCTCTCAATAAAGCACTATAAAGGCTGTGAAGATTTTGGGACATCATATCTAAAACTACAGAGGTCAGACTTGGAACAGTCAGCTTTCACATCACCAAAATTCAAAATTAGGAAAAGAGCACACAAAAGAGAGAAGGCACTACAACAAGAGAGAGAGAGAGATTGATTATTTTCAAATTCACAACTATATTTCCATGCTGCGATAAAAAAAGGTTAGGATGATTAATACATTCTCTCCCTCACAGATGTACCTTTACTCTCAAATACTTTTTAAAGAACTTTTTCCCGTTTTTGCAGTTGTCTGCCCAGCTTTTGCAGGAAAGCACGGTCTCAGCAGGTGCGTTTCTGAAGGAGTCATAATCCACCTCCACTGGCTAACACCGAGACCAATATTGACTTAAACTGAGCTAGGGTAAGCCAGTCCACACTAACCAGAATAAATGAAATGTAATTAATCAGGATGAAGCCAGCAAGAAAATTATAATTTATAAAATGGTCCCCCACCTGATGGCGCAATGACTAGCACTATTTGCAGAGGCAGCATTATTTTCAGATGTGATGAGCACCGTTATGGATGTCTGTCTGTCAAGCCCAGACTGCTGTAACCAGGAGCTATAGTTCCAAAGTCAATGCACCAAGGACGGTATTTCACAACTTTCTTACCTGATGTACAGAAAAGTGTTTTAATATTGCTGAGAATTTAAACAAAATTCTGTTATTAAAAAAAACCAAACAAACCACAAATACCTATGTTAAATAAAAACATCCCCCAATAGTATATTTTTAAAAGATTCATACCTGGTAGGTCATGAACTGAGGCTTTAATCGTTAAGGGGGAAGTTAAAATAATTCCTATCTAAAGCTAAATGTAAAGTCCCGTGATTTCAGTGTAATTAATTAAACAAGTCATGTTTTATTTAGGTGTTTACACAACTGCAAGGGGATTAATTCTAAATACAACCAACAGAGCTGTTAAGTGCTCAATAATACGGCGGAGCAAGAAGGGCCTTCTTTGCAAAAGGTCCTTGAGAAACCACCGAGGCCATTCCCTCACCATAGGCTGGACCAACTCTGCCTACCCCGTTCCTGACATGTTAGTCTGAAGCGTGCATCCAGCTCTCCAGTTCTTCAGCATCCCTCAGCTCTGTATTCCACTCCTTCGCTTTTTCTTTTTCTTTTTTAAATTTATTTTCCCCGTGTACAGTCAGCCCACCGCTCCTCTCCCTCTACCCGGAGAGACGGATTACAAACTACTCCCATTTGAGCCTCCGATGCTTGACGACAGGCATCTCCCTTTAATCTTCTCTTCTGTAAACTCATCAACAGCGGCAATTCTTTCAGCCTCTCCAAACACATCACTTCTAAATGCCAGTAATTTGCTTTACTGTCTTCTGGACTCTCTCAGCCCAAGATCCTTCCCGAATTCCTGATGCTCTGGGTAAGGGCTCATCAGCCCAAAACGCAGGGGTACGACCCATTCACTATCCCATAGGTTCATGTATTTTACGCAGCGTGACACGGGAAGGGTCAGACAGGTCCTTTCCTAAGCACTCTTATGGAAGCAAACTACTCCAGCAGCTCGCACGGTGCGGCTGATGACTGCTTCAGACTTCGCAACTGCTTTGCATCTGCATGCCATCCTCTCCACAATGCTTCCCTCATCAGTCAAGATTAATAATGCCATTAATACACTACTTCCCATGCAAGCCAAGCCGTTAATAGACAAAATACATAATAACATCCAGGCTACTGTGAAGGCCACACACCTGCACTCTTCAGGGTAGAGCTTTGCCAATTAACACTGCTCTGAAAGCAATTGTTTCATCACATCCATCTTTTCCTAACATGCTTCGGAGAAAGCATCGTCTCTTTGAGACAGGGGCAAAACCCCACTACAGCACCTACAGGTTCTGCTGAAATCCATAAGGCATGTTACCGTCATGGGAAAAAGCCTGATTTGACAGGACATGTCACTCCCTGCACATCTTCCCAACAGTTTCCAGGGGGTTACTGATATTTCTGGGTATTTTTCCTGGAAATGGAGTTAAGCTGACGGGTCTGTGAAACCTCCAGCTCCTCCTCGTCTCCTTCCCAAAGCGGACTCACGTAATGCCCTCTGCCCGCTCACACGTCTCCTGGCCCCTGCGAGCTCCCAAATACAAACCACCCAGAGATCGCTCCAGCCTGTTCTCAGATGAGGATTTCACACAGGCCACTTCAGTATTTTCAAATTAACTCCATCTGAATGCTAATTTGTCCTTCCCTCATCGCAGCCCAAGCTCCCATCCCTGCCCCCTGCTACCACGCGGCGCTGGTGCCCGGTGGCTTTGGTTGCCCGCTCCCCGCTGGTCCCCAGGCAGGGCGGGCGCCCGCCGCGCTGAGCATCCTCTGCCGGGGAGGAGAGCTACGCCACCGCTCTTCCATACGTTCTTCACCCACCTTTAGCGTTCACATACGCAGCCCCTGAAGGACTATTTCTTTCAGTGACACTTAAGCCCAACCACTCGCAGTCATCTCATGAAGGTACAGCTGTAAAGGAGCAGAACGACATCAACTCCGCAAAAACAGAAGTCTTTTCGGAAACCAGAAAATTCATGAGAAGTTGATTCTTCTCTTTTCAGTCCCAGGGAGAGACGCTCTCCCTCACGTCTTAACTGCAATGCACGGTCCTGCCCTCAAACAGCGAACCGCAGCTCCGGGGAGGGAGCTCCTCGCCACAGTAACAACCTTGACCTGAAATGCCAGGTCCGAGCCCAAATTCCACTGCATGACAGCTTCAGCTGGCGCGGAAGAGGCAGAAACTGGAAACCTGTACAGGTCCCAGTGTCATCGCCCCGATGACCTCATCTTACCCACTGCCTGTGCTCAGCGCCACGCGCCAGCCGCTGGCAGGTGACTCCATACACAGGCGCAAGCCTCAACCAACTGCTTCCATGCAAAACACAAGAGCTGCTGTAAAAGCATTTCTTGAGCTGAAGTCTATTTCTTGAGCTAAAGGAAGAGCTGAATGAGTTGTCTGCAGTATTTAAATTGCAATATTTCTGCAGGCTCATCAGATAATCCTCTAACGTGAATCTCCGTTGTATGACATGTCTACAGGAAGAGCAAGCTATTTTCAGTTTATCGCCGTTTTCTTACTTCTACCGTGCAGTTGGGCTTGGACTTACTTCTTTTTTTAATGACCACTTTCACCATTTCCTTTTTGCTAGCGTTCCCAATTTCAGCAGCGGTTTCTGCAATGCAGGGCTGCATGCATGAAAATTAAGAACAGCGCCTTGCTCTCAGTCATTTGTGAAACAACTTACGGAAAGCAAGTGATACCTGCTCTAACTACTGCTGGATTTATGAAATAGTTAATAAAACATTTTGTATCACATTAGTGGTATCGTGAGCCAGTCATGCAATTTTATATATAGAAAAACTTACAATCAGTGAGGAGCCAGCCCTCCCCTGGCCCCCATTCCCCGGCAGAGGAGACCATTATATCAGCGTCTTGATGAATGTCTGAATAACCCCAGCTTTTGGAGTGTACAAAGAAGAGCCCATCTATTCAAAGACAGTGTGGGAGAAAAGGCGTCATCTTATTTTTGGCAGAGGAGGTTGATAAATTGCCTGGGCTCTCGCTGCTAACCTCGATTTGCCCCATCAATCCCTTTCCTATCCCAAATCTCTAGAAATTCTAGATCAGAGGCTAAATCCTAAAAGACACTTTAAAGTTTCGAGACAGATACTCAGCACAGAAGAAATTACATCCAGATAATGAGTTACAACTTTAAAGTGAAAAGCCTGTGCAAATCTCGACATGAGGACGAGCTCTAACTCATGGTTAAGGAGAAGGGCAGTGGTGGCACGGGCAGGACGCCGGCGCTGAGTCAGCAGGAAGCCCACGCTCCGGCCACCGTCCCCGTGGCACGGCGGCCCGGAGCAGCGCACAGAAAGGAAGCGGTTGTGACGCCTGGGTTGGTGGTGGCCCCGCTGGCAGGGCAGCTGTGACTCGTGACCGGCGGTGCCACAACCGCACACCCACGCCCCAGCCCGCCCCGCCGCAGCCACGGCCCCGGGGGTACCCGCACCGGCCCCCACGTTGAGAGTTGCCCAACACCCGAGCGGAAGAGCAAGACATGGAAGAACGAGTTGAGATTAAAGCACAGAACATTATTATGGTGAAAACGAAAGAAAAAACATTGGATTATTTTAAAAGCACATGTTTTCTACCATTAGGTCTATGCCACAGCCATTTTACATTCCTATTTCATATCCAAATGTCTCTCTCGCTGCATAAATATTCATTGTCCATCCTTCTTGGTCTCATTTTAGATAAATAAAGATCTCCACAGAGGGGCTCTGCTTTGAATTATTTACTATTTTACCTGCAAGCTCACCAAAGGAGTGAGTTCATTAACACAGAAACATGGAGAAGGAGAAGAGACTTGTCAAACAGCCCAGTGCTTTCAGGGCATTAATCAAACAAATCACCATCGACCAACAAAAAAGTTCCAGGACTTCCTTATAAAGTCTTACAGGAACAAACATTTCAGGAAAAACACCTTGACTGATTTTAAAGTCTCATTAATATCCTCTATAACACTAAACAATTGCTACCCAAACCCCAAATTAATTATGTTTTACTGAATACATATGGAGAACCTTTCAAGCAAACACAAACATTTGCATTTTTTGCAGGTTTCCAGCATCCCCCTCTCCCAACAGGCCTGCGCCGAGGCTTCAGTCACAAATTAGGGTCACCTTTCCCTGTGCATTGTCAGCAAATGGATCTGCAACGCCTCTCAACCAGCTCATACATAAATTAGGCAGTCTGCTATTGATTCGCAGGAGAAACCCTCGAGCAGCGGAGTGAAACACCAATAAAATCTTACTATTAACTTGAGAAGTTGCCTTTTGTTCCGTCCCAGTGGCCCTTTTATTCTTCAGTTGCAGAAAACATATCATCATACAGATGCTCCCTTGTAATAGATCTATATGAATATTTAAAATTGCTTCTTGAAAACAAAAGTTAATTATATATGATAGAAAATACATACAGATGAATTATATGCCGCATAATAGCCAGATTAAATGCTTGTGTTTCAGCAGGAAAGTATTTCATTTTGGAGGAGAGAAGGGGAGGAAGGGAAAAACCAAAAGCACAAGTGTGTGCCCTGTCTACATATTGAGACAAAGCAGAAAAGGAGAACATGAGATCTGGATGGTTGAGAGTTCATTCGTAACACATCAAGAAGGTGTAATGCAGAAAGGCAGGCAGCAGCGTTACGGCTTAAAGCTGTTCAGCCCAGCAGGGCTTGGAAACCTTACGGGTATATCCAAAGCCGAGCATGGCTTTGCACCGCAGAAATTCCAACCCAAACAATGTCCCTGCAGCAAAAGCAACGCTCAAGGTCCCAAGTTAAAAGGTGGATTTCGTGGTGCATCCAGACACAGGGAACTTGGACGCTGCTTTCAGTGCCCTCACTAGTCTTGGTCCTAACGCACAGCCAGCGTACCAGCTCACTCCCGATCCTTCTTCCACTTCCCTACCTCCGCCGTGACCTGAGCTCCCTCCACACCAGGTCCTCGGAGCTCGGTGGCCGAGAGCCCCACGTCCCACTGGGAACCCCACAGCCCCTCCGGGCGGGAGGCAGCACCAGAGGCACTCTTCAGAGCTGACCTGGTAAACCAGTTGTTACCTGTGAAGAAAAGCTAAGCAGCCAAGCCTTGGGCATATTATTGAGGGTCAACCCCATTGCTGGGCAAAATTTAAAGACAGAAGTATTTCTTCAAAGCTGAAGACTGAAATGGACACTACCAACATTAATAGTCAAGGTTCTCCCTGGCTGGTGTGGGAGGTCAGCTCGCTGGTGAGACAGGCCAGGAGCTCCGGCCCCACCACAAAGCTGGTATGGCTCGAGAGCGCTCAGAACTGCTCCTTCCCCTGATTTACTGCTGGAGATAGCTCCAGACCTGCTCTGACCAGCTGCTTCAGGTAACCCGCTCGTCCTCCCTCCTCCTCGGTGTCCTCCACGGGATTCCCCTGCTCTGCAGTTAACGTGTCCAACGTGTACTTTCAGTACAATAAGTTCTTGGTTTTAAGCCTTCAGCTGCTTCCCCTGTACAGCAACATAAATTTTTAGCAATTGTATAACTGGAGAAATGGAATGGTACCAATGTGTTTCAAGGCTTATAATTACTCTTGTCGGCTCTGCACCGCAGCTGCACATGGCTGACGCCCTCCTCCAGCAGATTCACTGGGGCACAGAGCTGCCAAGACCGAAAGGAAGAAATTTTTTACAGTGAGGGTGGTGAAACACTGGACCAGGTTGCCCAGAGAGGTGGGAGATGCCCCACCCCTGGAACCATTCAGGGATGGGTTGGACGGGGCTCTGAGCAACCTCATCTAGTGGAAGATGTCCCTGCTCATGGCAGGGGGTTGGACTGGATGGCCTTTCAAGGTCCCTTCCAACCCAAAGCATTCTGTGATTCTGTACTTCATGGGATAGACAAAGCTTTCTGGAGCCTTGCCCGTGATCTGAGCTTAGATCTACTATTTACGACCCCCAGGTTCACAGAATTCTGTGAAACCTCCTCCTCCCAGCACACACAGGCACAGCTCGGAGGCAAGGCCAGAGGGGCTGTACGGCCTCTGACTGCTGCTCTAAAATACAAAGGGTTTGATAGCACAAGGTTTTACACACTCTTATACCTTTTGTCTTCCTACCACCCCACGTGTTCCTACTTACACCAACACAACCATACATCATACTGCCAACCCATCAGATTAAAATGAGGGGGAGAAGGAAGGAAAGCTCATTTTTCTCTTAAACCTGAAGCAGTTTAATGATCAAACTCACTTGCACAGCCCAACCTACGGCTGAGCCAGTGAAACTGAGGTGCCCACGTACTGCACAGCCGGCACAGGCAAGGGACTGCAGAGCAGGAGCAGCAAATACAGGGCAGGGCATCTCAGAGCAGGAACGGTACCTGACCCAGCCTGGTCAGGAGTAGCTTGGCCATGCCTGCAGATGACACGTGCACTGCAGGTGGGCTTCCACATCCCTCTCTGCTTACAAGGACTGTTTCTTCGCAGCCGCCTTGGTAGAGCTTGCACAGCTCTGGGCCCTGCTGATGTCCTACAGACAGACAGACAGACAGGTACCTGCTCTTCAAGCTGAAATAATGCCTTAACAGACCTTATTGCCCAAGGTCCCCACCACAGGCTCTCCCCTTTCTTTAAGCACACAGTATTTTCTATAACCATGCTCGACCCTCTTCTCAACCCCTGTTAGGACCCGTGTCCATATCTCTGACCTGGCCAATGCGGACCCCTGTGTCAGCAGCAAGGATGCACCATCCACACCCTGAGCTGCCAGCCAGGCAAGAGCAACTCCCCCCAAGCCACCGGCATTCCCAAATTCCCATCCCCATTTTGGCTGGGAACCCAAACTGTCCCAGGAAAACACCCCTCCGTGGGGGGGTTTGGATACAGCCTCCTCACGCTGAGCCAGCTGTATCCAAACCCTGACAAGAGCGCGAACCAGAATCTTTCAAACTACAAGAGAGCAACACGATAAATGTCACTTTGGGGATTATTTTTAAGCTAAAGCAAGAGGAGCTCTTGATGCTCAAACTAAGCCACTCATCACGCGAGGCGAGCGGAGGACCACGCTCGCTTTGTACATCCCAGGGGCTCACAGAAAGCATCAGCTTCAAAACAGCAGTTTACAACGGGCAAAAATGCATACTCTTTGTAGCCTTTTTTCCTCTGCACCTCCCACTTAGGAAATGTGTGTGTGTGTATATATCTCCAATTTTTTACAAAGAAGCACTAAAACTTTAACTACTAAAAGTTACCCCGTAATGTTTATCCTTCATACAATCCAATCGTCCCCTGAGACTGACAGCAGTCACAGCAAACCAGCAACCAAACCAAAGGTTAATGAAATAGATGGCCACGTCCTCCTTGTGAGAACCCGCGGCTTCCAACCAAAAGCGCTTCCCCTTGACCAGCCGGGTTACACGGCAAATGCAACGCGTAAGAAACAATTACAAAACTAACGAAGCAAGCTACGCCAGATGTTGAACTCACGCCCCAGATAATTTCATGTAACACCTGTTTTGTGACTGGTGTCATATCGTAATAACAGCACGCGGCAACGTGCACAGAGATTCACGGGTAACATCTGTTTTTATATTTAGTTGCTTGCTGAGCATTCATCAAAAGCCTGATACTCCAATTACTTATTTGAAAGACATCGCTGTCTCGGGGACAGACGGCAGCTCTCTGCTCTTCCAGCCCCCCTGCACTAAGAGCTAAAGCAACAGCAGGGCCTGCGTTACATATATATTGTAGCATCTGTCACCAGTGTTCGGGATTTCTCTTTTCCTGCGACATTCCCTAAGTTAGCAGATATATTTACTTCATATAACTAAATTTATGCTATCAACAGCAGCAGCTTTAATTCGAAACACGGCTTTGGGACATGAAATGCATCTGATTTTCTCATCCATTATTAAGTTCTAGGCCTGCTAATAAGCCATTTATCGCAAAAGAAGGTCATTAACCAATGCAAATTTCTAGGGATAGTAAAGTTCTTTACAGCCTGGAGTCTCAAGAAATAAATAGAAACTGCATTTACTATTAAAATTAAACTAGAAAGCCTCTGAGTTATTAGAAATGTAAAATCCAAGCCTGCAGCGTGGTTTGTGCAGGCAGCTCTCAGAGCCCGCGCTGAGTCCCAGGGATGCAGACACTCAAGCCTGGCCGCAGAAACCGCAGGCAGCATCCCTGGGATGCTGAGTGCCTGCATCCCTGGGTCTCCCCCCCACACCCCACACCTCAACGAGTCGCTGCAGGAGGGCAGACGGCTGCCCCGGGCACAGCTTCAGCATCGCCAGGAACGCCGCTGAAAGCATTAACACATGCTGCTCTTCTCCACTGAGAAAATAAAACCCCTCCTGAATAAGCTATCTGCAACTTTTCACGGCATAACAGAGGATTAAGGTTTCTTGGCAGGGGGGAGAAGATTTATCTTTGCTTAAGTCTGAAAAAGAAGAATTAGTATCATAAAAGAGGAACAACAACTAGGAAAAAAAAAGTTAACCCCAAGAGAAAAATGCTGATGCAGGCTGGAAAAGCCACCAGATAGAAAAATTACATCGGTAACAAGCTCTCTAATACTCTCTGCTCTGCAGCAGCTGGGGAGGTTAAATGCGGCAAGAACTCCTACCTCCTCCCCGTAACGCCGTCTCTGATGGCAAAACACTGATGCTAAAACATTGATGCTAGACCATGAGGGCAATTCACCACTGAAACCATCTCTGCAGGAACGCAGTGAATTTTCCATCGTTTCAGCTCAGATCAGCCTTGGACTGGTAAAATACAAGAAAACCCAATAAAACAGTACTGGGCTGAGCTAAGTCCTTGGAGCGTCTTTCAAAGTCTGAAGCCTTCTCAGACTTTAAGCTTGCTCCGGCTTTGGAGAAATGGAAATCTATTGGAAGATATTAAAACAGAAAATCAAATTACTTTCATCTCTCTGGAAAGATGTCCTCCCTGAGACACGGGTGATAGTCGGAGCCCGACCAGCCGCTCCCCTCCGGCACTCTGCCAAAAATTAACCTTTTTCATAGAATGAGAAAAATGAGGGAGTAAGGGGCAGGGCAGGAAGGCACAATTTAAATGTTTGAATCTCCATTTAAAACACCTGCATGCCATTCAAAATTAATAATGGTGGGCACATACTCTTAAAAAAAAGAAATTTTTCAGTAAGTGGGAGCTCAGAGAATATGTTCCAAATTCAGATCATTGAACAAATCAGTGAACTCTGTTTTAAAGGGAAATAAAAAATAAAAGCCATTAAGACAAAAGAGACGAGCGATAAAAGAAGTACTACAACATCTCTGAAGGGCAGCACATAACCTGTAGCTGCTTATGTTAACATGAATCATTTTTAGGAGTCAAGACTCAAAATTCTGCTTTTTTAATGTAGTATTATACCTTTAAAAATCTATTGCTCAGCAAGAAAACCCCAAACCAAAAGCTGATCTCTGTACAGGCAGCAAGCGAAAAGCGATCAGGGCTTTGCCGCTACCCCCCGGCGCCGGCCGAGCCGCAGAGCTTCCCCCCGCGCCTCGGCCAAGGAACGCCACGCAGCTGCCAGCAACGGGGCAGATTCTGCAGTTTTGTACGGGTCATCTAAAAAGTACAGTTCGAGCACTGCACAATGGCAGCAAACTTCCTAAAAAAGACATTTAAAAAAAAAATTATTATTTTTTTTTTTTATAAATTATTGTAAGAAAAAGGAATGAGAGCCTGGACACGTGCTGTAATGCAGCACAGAGAGAGCCAATGTTTTATCACCAGGGAAAAATATGTTTCCTTTTCTCTAGCTGACCCAGGATTACAGCTTGACTTTTACTACATTTCTATAAATGTCACTAGGAAAGGAAAACCAGCCCTCTCAAGTATAAACGTGCAGAGATTCCCTGTGAAGCTTCGCCCGGAGGGAAGCAAACAGCACTGGCTTTTGCAGTTCTTGGGCTCTCGAAGCCTCCTTTGCGACCTCTTCACCCAGGGGAACATCTCAGTTGGCACCAGCTGGATTTAGGAGCCCAACTTAGCAGCTGTCCAACCTGGGCTGTATTCAAACAAATGGCTTAACTCATTCACCCTTTTTCTGCAGATTACAATATACCCCCAGTGCGCTGGAATTAAACATTCCAAATGTTTTGTTGTGTTATCTAATTGGCTTTAAAATACTCTTGAATTAATGACCAGGCACCCTATTAGCAAAGTCTTCTTGCAGTGGGACCAAGAAATAGGGCTGGGAGGAGGCGAGGTACTGATAAGAAAATAATGGGCGAGATTTTTGGGTCTAGAAACATCCTGCACTGTTGCATCTCGTTTTCCCTGTATTTACTGATTATTAGAAGACACAGGCACTCTTTAGTTCAAGCTGCATGATATAGACAGTAAACTTTAAAAAAAATCTTTACTTTAAGACTAGAAAAAAGGATAAAGCTTTGCACAAGTTTTTCTTAGCACCACTACTTGCACAGCTAAGCTTAAAAATTGAGCTGTAAATTTGTATACACTAAAAAATGATGCTAGACATCACCTTCAAATTACACAGCAGCTGATGACTATTTCAGACAAATCATTCTGAAATCAAAGATGCACAGAGCTGGGGTAAAAACTACCAGGAAAGACTACGATCTCTGATGGTTACATTGATAGCAGACGCAGAGCTGCCCAAACTACCCACAGCTACACCGCCGGAGATGGCCTTTCTGTGTGCCTGACTCCCCTCCCGTTCATCACCATCATCTCACTTTTACAGCCCTACAAATTGATGGATTCACGTTAGTTCCTCGAGGCAATAACATTCACATTGCAAAGCCAGGCTCTTGATGAGCTACAAAAGACGATTTGTCACCCCCTCAAATTATAGCTGGCAGCGTGGACTCTTCTCCACCATCACCACCGCAGCCAGCTCGGGCGTCTTTGGGTGAATGCAAAAGTAAAAGCATCTCCCATGCAAGGCCACCCTGCCCGCTCTCCTAGTTAGCGCGCGCTTCCCACGAGAAACCGGATTGAGCCTCAGCTTGAAGATGCTCTGATTAAATGGTAGGAATTCATGTGGGGGGAAAAAAAAACAAAATTAGGTAAAAAAAAAAAAATAGTAACACCGCCCCCCACCGCAACAAACCAGTTAACCATCTCCGTTGTTCTTAGCATCTGGGCCACGCTTTGGGACTGCGTGCAAACCTAATCTACATAGCAATACTATAAATAAGAATGGTAAAATGTCCAATATAAGGAGTGAAAGTGATACAGTCTGAGAAACGTGTTAAAAGAACATCAAAAGGAGATTTAGGAAAAAAAAAAAAAACCCACAACCTGAAAAAAATTACTGCTGCCGCTGTTTCCCACTGCCCCACTGCGTTACTTGTTCTTATTTCTCGGCTCCTCTCCACTCCTCCTAGGCTTGACCCTTCCCCTCCCCACGCACCCCCCGCAAACCTTCTCCTCCTGCTGCCGAGCCACCTACCCAGCCGCTCTCCAGCTCCCTCAACCTCCAGCCTTGTGAAGCAACAGTTTTCTCATAAACAATCCTTCCAGTTTCATGCAATCCTGTTATTCTAACAGAGGAAACAGCTCAAAACAAAACTGAAGGTTTCCAATTTTTGTTTTGTTTTGTTTTGTTTCATTTGCCACCAAGCACACCACTGCTTTGGCTGAGTAATAGTTGTCATAATATTGCTCAGAAGCTTCTAAAACACTGTAAGATTGCCTTTTTTCCTATAAAAAAAAAAACACTGCATTTTTGTATTTATATTTGATATGGAGATAAGACAGACATCCAGTTCTTTTTATGAATCCAAGGAGTTACTGAAGCAATAGCTTGTTGAGCTATCTGACATCGGTGCACTGAACAAAATCCTTTAATTTCCATGCCGAGTACCCTGCTGAGGAAGCTGGTGTCACACATCTCCTCTCAGCAGAGGTACAGCAATCCTGTTCAAAGACTAGGCTGGGGAAAAAGTGAATTTATCTTCAGAATAAACACAGTGATGGCATTTCCATTATTCTGCTAGTTGTCACTACAAGCAGGATCATAGCATCAAAGCCGTGAAACACATCCAGAACCACCATTTTACACTGAGGCCCTACGCATATTTATGGTGCTAGCAAAATAATAAATACTAACCCAAACCTATTTTCCTAGTAATTCAGAAAAGCTGGTACAGACCAATGCTTTTCTGCTACTGTTCACAAGGGAGGTACACAAGACCTAACTGCCCAATAAATATCAACTTAGAGCATTTTAACCATCTTTTAAAACATGTATTTTTAGGGAAAAATGCACACCAAAAGTACTCTGTGTTTCTGGTCTATGAGGGAACAGATAGGAGGAATCATAAGCAAGGAACTCTTACAAAGAAAACCAATACCGAGTCCCATGTCAGCGCCCACGCCGCATCCCTCCAGAGCATCCCGTTCCATCCGCGGAGGCGCGAAGCCCCTAAGGAGCAGCAGCCAAGCACCCGCTCCCCTTTTTCTGTGCGCACAGTGCCCTTTCCCGACATCCCCACTCCAAGAACTCTAACCAGAAGGCCATTCACATGCACAAAGGAGCATAATTTTCCTCTACTTCAGTTTCAGATTCACAGGTCTGCTACTTCAACTAACTTATTAGCAGCAATTTAAATGCAGAAAAGAGAAGAGAGCCTGCCCACAATTCTTCCCCTACAGGGACTGCTCTCCAGGGTGGGCTGGGTGCCCTGCCCGGCCTTTGCGAGCCGGCCCCAGCCCGCGCTGGCCACCTCAGCAGCCCAGGGTGGCACCAGCACCGTCACCGCTTCTCAAGCGGCAGTTGCCTCCAACCGTGGTTAAAAAGCAGCTGCAGTATCTCCAGTATAGAAACCTCTTTTCTCAAATGATGCTAAACACCCTCACTGAACTGCAGAGCACATGTAGGTCGACAACAGCAACAATTTTTTTACCTTTTAATCTCAAATTTGCTAGAAATTAAGGGCTCTCTCCGATGCAGAAAGTCAGTGTGTAATTATGCCCCTGCCCATTAAAAGCACCTGGACATCAAGTATGTTAAGTGAAGACTAGAGACTTTAAACTCTGTTAATTAGAAAACTTATTTACATTCTCAACTGTAAGTCAAAATATATGGACAAACTCAGAAAAGTCCATTTGCCTTCTGTAATTAATCTGCCCCAAAGCTGCGCACTTCAGGCAGAAAGCTTAAGGCTGAAGCCTTTATGCATCAAGAAGCACACAGATAATTCTTCTTCTGTAACTTCTTCTGTCTAATGTTGGATGGCTTCTAATTTTTTTCTTCTGAATGAAAATATAAATTCCATTAGTGGAACATTATTAAACTTTTTTTTCCCCCCTATCTGAAAAACCAGCATCATCATCTGGGCATCCCAGCTGTCAACGACAACAGCCTTAGGCTCTGACCTGCAAGAACTTAACCACTTAGTAATTAATCGGAAACAAAGCTGCGTAGTAAAACACATGTTATACAGTGTGCTATAGTTATCATATCTGCAAAAATGAGGGTTGTGACTCCTGGTATCTGTGAGCAGCTCTTAGTGTCTGCACTGCAGAGTACAGCCCAAGTTCATGATTTCTTATGCAAGTCAACAGAAAGCTTTCCTTAAATAAGGGCTGACGGCTGCATTGTTTTTCCTTCTTCTCCCTGAATTGACATGACAAAACTTCTGTCTCCAAATATATACCTCTTCTCCATACATCTGCAGGGTGACGGGATTCCCTGTGACAGTCCAAGTGTCTGCCTTACACAGTCCTCTGCTCCTTTCCACTCAATCCACGCTTAAAGGAAAAATAAAAGTTACTCTGCCTCCAAGATATCTCTCTTCATCGCTGATGGCTGAAAAAGTCTTCACAGGCAGAACAATTTGCTGAAATTATTATTTAATTTGATTTTCATCTTCACAAATATTTTATTAGCAGCATCCTACAGCGGTGCCCTGTACGACAAATGGTTCTTCATGCTCAGGGAAGGAGCAGGCAATGACAGAATCCCCAGCTGATATTCACATTTTTTTGGTATTGTAATATTGCAGAAGAAACAAGGCCTTTGCAAAGGCACCCATGGCTGCTCTGCCCCCTCCTTTCCAGCCTCCCCTACCTCCCCCATCACCACGACTTCTCCAAGCCAGAAGCCCGCGGCCGCGGGGCGCTCCGGGGGAAGGCAGGTTGTGGGGGGCTCACACCGGACAGAGCGGCTGGCAGGCAGCGGCAAGCGACTTCAAGCGGAAGAAAATTAAAGTACACAGCAGAGGGTGTGTTTGCAGCCTCTTTAGTGCGTTAGAGATGATGCTCACAAATGTGAGGACATCGGAAGAAAAAAAGTCACTGTTCATAATATATAAAAATTATTGACAGCATCTCATGAGTAAAGAAAAATGTTTCTCTACCTAGTGCTTCTGAGCCTTAAGGAAATTTGAACTGTTACAGCCAGAAAATCATCTCCTCTGAAATATACATTCAAAAAAATTAATGAAAATTAGGCATAATATTCAGTCTAACATGGTGCACTTTAAATCTGTTCCACACCTTCACACTAAGTTCACATTACTAATATATGAACATTGAAGACAACGATAAATTGCAAGATTATTAAAGAAACTGGGTAATAAACACAGAATAATGCAAGAAAAGTCCATGCAAATTTATTGGGTCCTGTAACCCTAAAAATCTCTAAACCCCTACTGATTTAAAGGACTAAGATTGAGATCGCTTTCATTTAAAAACCTCCCTGTAATGGAATAGTTCTCAGATAAACACGGATTTAGGTTAGCGGCTTCCCTGCCTTCTCCAAAAACTGTGCTACTTACCTAAAATACAGGAATCTCTCTGCGGTGGAGCTGCTGCATCTTTTGAGAAAATGTATCATTAGATCAGGCAACCAAGGTCGTATTATTTATTTTGTTCTGACGGCTTCACTAAATAATTACATCAGGACTTTTCTCTCTTCAATGCCACCTTAATATAAATAGCAACCTTCAATTCAGAGATGGGTTTTCTGGTCAAGTGTGGTATTTACTGTGAACTAATAATACTGCAACTTCTGTGGCAAGGTTCTTCTTGAAAACCTTACGGAAAATAATCCCTGTTACTCACTGCTGCTTAAAACAACACGTTTATGCCACAAATTTTGTGTTTGTGAGATCTGATTAGGTGTCAGAGACCTCACAGCTATGGAAGTCCCACCAATATTGCTTTAGCAAGGGCAGGCTATCTTCTCATCAATATGCAAGATAACTGCACAACCTTCACAAGGCTTATATTGTCTGGATATTCAGAAAAGGGCATACTTCATCTATTTTAGACCTGCTTCCAAAACGGTGATTGCTATGTTCTCTCTTACTTTTGGCTATTCAATGTTTCAGCCTACTATGGTATGCATCCATGAAGGACAAAACTGTACCAAAGGGTGCAAATTGTCTGAAATGCATTAAACTATTAACAAGAAAGCCGGGAAGAGCAAGCACAAGCGTTGACAGCATAGCCGACCTATAGCACTTACAGACATTTCAACATTTACATCCACCTTTGTGCGCCTGCCATCCTACAGCACTGCTGGACCATTCGGGCCAGGAGACGTCAAGAAAACAAAAGGAGGTGGCTGGGGGACGCAGAAGGTTTTCCCTGGACGACAGCAGACCCTGCAGCTTATAACCACCAACCTCCCCCCAGGTTTTACTTCCAGCTCAGACACAGAAGCAGTATACTGCACGCGTGCCGTCTGCTTGAAGGTTTTAAATCACTAAAAAAAATAATAAAAAAAAAAATCACAATCTGATTTATTCAAAACGAGCGAAGTCATTAAGCCACAATGAATATTTGCATGTGCACAGCCAAATTTTAAAGGCCAGCCATTTTTGCAAGAGCTCCTCTTTAAAAAACAAGGTTTAAAAAGCTAATGCACAACACAGGGCTAAAGCCAAGTATGCACAAGGTCAGTCGACCAAAGGCTGACTTGCAAAAGTTGGATGCTAAAGCAGATTTCAATGCGCAGCGGCATTCCATACGCAGCCATCAGGTCCACCAGTCACCCTTCCAGTTGGGTGCTGTTTGCAAACTGGGCAAGGGTGTGCCCTGCCCCACTGCCCAGCCTCAGAATCACATTTTAGTAGGGTAGGAGAATAGTATATAAAATTTAAGTATAGCCTCCATGTCTACAAATTACTGCCGTTGCTGCCTATACACTCAGTAGTCATATTCACCAACTCACAAACTTGAGCAGGAAAGTGAGCTTTTCTTGCCCCAAAGAGGAGAGAATTATGAATTAAATATCATCACTATATTTAGAAAATAAGCTTTTTCCACTGCAGTTACAATTATGTGAGTGTCTTAACATTTTGAGCTTCCTTGGATAAATAAGTATTATCTGCAGCAAAAAACCATTTAAACATGGCACATTCTCACTTCCATTAACAGCTGTATCGAAGAGGTACAGCTTAAGAAACCCTTCCCAGGAAAATCAGGCATAAGGATTCAGAGTCACCCGCTGCTCTCACCCCTGGGCTGTACCACTCCTGCATCCCTGACGCTCCTCAATCCACCCATTTCCTAACTCCCACCTTTTGCTGTTGCTAGCCCCAGTGAATTCAGAGACTTCTTTTGGTTGGTTTGTTTGCATTATTAAAAATAATATGTTTTTCTCATCAGAGCTTTACAGAATGAGAGTTGGAAGATGCTGCATGGCCTCCTTTGATGCGAGAGGTTTACACTTGACCTTCTATTTTCCTTCCTGGATATTTATAGCCTGTTGGCTCAGAAAACTGAACAACACTACAATATGTGTAAGGACCCACTAAAGTGAATCTTAGAGCCTGCTCCTAAAAGTGCATCTATGGCACTTGGTGCTAACATTTTTTCTTCAATAGTAACTACAGTGATAAATGAGAAATCTTCAGTTCAGCTCTCTTGGCATTCGAGCTAGCTAAATAGATGATTCCAAGCAAAATTTATCACTTCAATAATTTTAAGATACTGCCTCAAAAGACAAGGATTAGTATTTCAAATACACAAACAAAATTAATCCCAAAGAAATTAAACAGCCCCTGAAACGCAGCAGCTGCAAAACCTGAAGTGCAGCGCGCCCGACGCGGCTTCGCTATGACCCCTGAAAAGGGGAACGTTCACCTCTCACTTCTAAAATGCATACATGGGTCAAAGTACAGCTTTATGGCTCATTTCTGCATCGAAATGGAAAACAATGCATCTTTATGTATAAATAACTGTCAAAGAATACTTTTGTGATCCATGAACACTCATTTCCAAGACATTTTCAGCATTTTTGTCTTCATACGCCTATAATCTTTAATTCCTTTTAATCAACATGAAATACATTGTTTATCTGAAAGCAAGCCAATTTTTGTTCAGAAGTAAGGCAGCGTCATACGTACGAGAAAAGTGAGGCACCAAAGAAAGCTGGGGAAAAGGTAAAGGGTTACATTTTAAATGAGGTCAAAAACCTTGTTGCTTTCCCGGGAAGGCGAAGGTACGGGGCTATCTGCAGGCAGGTCCAACAGGGAACGCTTGACTATGCATTTGCATTGCAGAATAGCTCTGCAGCCCACGCTGAAATCAGACAGGAGAGTAAACATACCGTACAAAAGTTATTTTCATCGTGACCGCATTTAAATTACTTTAATTATATTATTTTAACTGTGAATAGCTTCAGAAAAATGGCAGCTGTGCAGAAGTTTTGAATGCATCTGCTGGAATGCACTTAGATATACCCCAAAATAGGGATTCCCTATATACAACACATACATCGACTTAGGGGAAAGGCTGTATCATATTGTGAAAAGCAGCCTAATATGCTTATGCTCCTGACAATGGAAGCAGTAAGCCCGTAATACTTTTTTATTCCATTCTCATTAACCAAAGGATTACGATCCATTCCCACCACTGTGTTTTTCTAACCACTTAAGCTAATACAGCCAATACGTATTTATTGAAATTCTTCATGCAAACCTAGCAAAGCCCTTGAAATTTAAGCCAAAAGCATTAAAATTATCTTTAAGTCTTCTTTGGGACTGTTTTATACATGTCTTTTATATAGTCTCATCAGTAAGGTGATAATCCAGAATAATTCCGAGGACTCAACTGCAAATTCACAGAGCATTCTCAGAAATGTTCAAGATCATCTGAAAACGTTCCCTTTTGATGTTAACTTGGCAACAGTTCTTTGGAAAAAATGTAACTTCAAACACTCAAGCAAAGTCTAATATCCACCGCTAACATACTTGTAAAGTGTCCTTGGAGACTTGCCTGTTCAAATGCAGTACGACCTAAGATTACAGGCATCATTAAATAACTTTCTTTTACAAGTGTGGCCAGAGATTCTTCTCCATCTCTTAACGACAGGGAACTACACTGGACTGCAAATGGGAACGCTGGGCAGGGTTCAACCATACTGACTTTTGATTAAAAAACAAAAAGGTTTTATTTACTCAGGTATTACTTGCCCAAGTAACGCACAAGGCTGAATCCCTGCAGCTGAGCACGAGATCCACGAATTATGTATCATTCAGCCAAGCCACTGTTTTATCAAACCTGAGAACTTCTGATTCTGTATTTTTAAATATTCTTTAATTGTCAATATTTGTTTTAAGTGCCTGTTTACTTCGCAATAAAGGCAACTTAATCCTTGGTTTTAATATCACAGTAGCGATGATAATTTTTAAAATAATAGGTTTGGACGATCAAAATGATGCATTGCCAATACTCGTCCTATCTATGCATTCAGAAAGAAAAACATTCCACTTTCTCGGGAAGGAAATGGCATATGGAGCTCATCTATCCCACTGTCAACTTTCTTCCACGTATAAACAAACAGAGGAAAACCACCACAGGCTTCAAATGTTAATAATGGGAGGAAAGAGGTGGAGGTCAGGTCTTTATGGCCAACTCCAAGTTCTCCACCTTGAGAAAGACAGATTTAATGGACCGAAATATATTTCTTGAAAATAACCTAATGCCAAGATTACAGTTACGAAAAAGGTTAGTATGTTTTTCTGAGTAACGATTGCTTGTTATCTTCTTGAACTCATAGTAAATCTTGGAAGCTCTTTTTATATGCTACAGTGGAAGCAGTACTTCCCAAATTATGTACAGGGCTAAAAATATTTCAGCAAGTTCCCTCAAAGTCTAAAGTTTCTAGAAGAAAAGGAGCTTTCCCACAGATAATCTCACAGGATCCATACATATAATTTAAAAACAGTTCATATTTACTTCTATATACCATAAGTGTGAGTAGGACACCATATCAGGTCTTCAAATCAGGTATAAAGGTAAAAATCCTATATCTTCGGTCTGAAGTCTGGTGCCTTGATACTTCGGAAAATTTCACTGGGCAACTTTCAGTGCCTTTAAGTACCTAAAAATGTATGGATTTAGGCTTTCAAACAAAACATACGAGTAGTTTGTGCAAAGCCAGAAGATAAACCCAAGACTCCAACCATCCAGACCGGTGGGTACTAGTATTGGGAGACCCATAGATTTTGCCACACCAACATTATGAACTAGAAGAAAATCAACTTTTAGCAGTTAAAACACCTAAGCCTTCATTTGTAACAGACACACAGAAATCCAAGCAGGGGAGTGTCTTCATATATCCCTCCAGTCTCCCATGCCTTTTCCGTTTGCTGGCTGCAGGCTCTTGTCTACTCTCCACCTTTCTCCCCTCTCTCATCAACACAGATCAATAGTTGAAACGCAAGAGCCAGAAATAACATGAAAAGATCCCTAATCGTCACCCGAAGCCATGTTTAAGAAGGAGCTGTCACTAACTGTGATTAAAGGAGGAAGAGAAGGAAGGAGGTGGCCCCAGCAGAGCCCTGCTGCTTGCAGGCACGGCACGGCACGGCACGGCGACCCGGCTCGGGAAGAGCTGATGAACAAATAACCACACTGATGGGGCAAGAGACCCCCAATTGCACAGGACTCACCCCTCTGCTCAAAGAAAAATTAAAATAAAATTAAAAAAAAAAAAAAAAACCACGGTCTAGCTTGCCAAGCAAACTTGACTTTCCATTACAAATGGTAAGATGTTTTTGAAATTTTACATTTCACATTTATCAGTTAGGCTAAGCAGAAGCTATATAAAATAGGTGTTATTAAAATGCCATATGTAATATCATATGGTATTTTCTTACATAGTTCGGTTTCTTAGCTAAAGAGGACATGCAATGGTAACTCTATGCAAAATAAGCTCTGACTCAACAGCACACTGCTTTTGTAATTATCAAATTCTCCATTTTTATTTACAGGTTTTCTAGTTTCGTTAAATAGCTTAAATAATTTAGTAACTTCCTGATTACAAAAAAAAACAAACAACAAAACCCAACAATTTCACAGTTTTGTGTATACAGAACTAGAGCAAACTGACACCTTGAGGACTGGTGAAGGAGCCCAATATTAAAAATAGGGTTCTCACATTCAGAAATGACTGGATGCATGGCTACTTCTTCCAATGTCTTATAATAAAACCAAGAAACTAGACCTTAAACGTCACTTACAGAATCAAGGTGTTCTGATTTTACACGCAGCCTTATACACGTATGCACACACATTTCATGGGGGCTGCACGCAGACTTTTTTTTTAGTTTTTAGTCTTGCACTTAGTAGCTTTGTAAATGTAATTAATGCAGTATTTCTTCTATATTTTTGGCTTAATCCCATTTATTTTTCTTGAACCAACAGTACAGGCTTGCAAGTACCTTCACCTGAGCAGTAGAGAAACAGCCATTGCCATTTGTTTTTATTGACGAGAAACTTTGAAACAAGGATGTGTTAGCGCTGCAATCAGACACTAATAATAATTCTTGGCTGCAACAAAATTTGAAATCTCTCCTTTTCCCAGAAGGGGCCTTCTTTTCCCTGGTTGCCATGGCGATGTTGCAGCAGAGCTGCTATGGGTTTCTGTAGCTTCCCACCTGGCTGGCCGTGGTACAAAGTGGGGAGAGGAGCCCCGGGGCTGGCGGGGTACAGCTCCCTCACCAAGCCCCGTCCACTCACAAGATAAAAGCAAACCACTGTCTTCTGCTGGGGCGTTCAGGGCAGGACCGCAGAGCCGCCACCAGCTGGTGTTACACGTGCCGCCAGCAGCCCATCACAGAATCATTTAGGTCGGAAAAGACCTTTAAGATCATCAAGTCCAACCGTTAACCCAGCACTGCCACGTCCACCACTAAACCATGTCCCTAAGCACCACGTCTACCCCTCTTTTAAATACCTCCAGGGATGGGGACTCAGCCACTTCCCTGGGCAGCCTGTGCCAATTCTTAAAAAAAATTTCTTCACAGAAAGAGTTATTGATACATGAAATGGCAGGGGAAATGCCGCCAAGCAGAAACCTCTGCCCTTGCAGCACAGGTCAATTGGAGGTTTCTCTCCAGCGGCTTCACGTAGGCTCCAAGTAGGAACATTTTCCTAAACCTCTAAAGAGGTGAAACTAACTCCCATTTGCTTCTTATTCTTTAGTTTCCCACCAACAAAACAAGGCCTGCATCGCTCCTGTCGTTCTGCGCAACTTGGACACACTGAAATATTTACTTGAGAACAGTCTCCATTTATTCCAGCAAAGTTACTGCTGAATCCGAACAAGAGACGCATTTATTCACATTATTCACGTTACATTAACTTCCAGTCAGGCTTGCTTTTGGTGCACCCTAAGCAGCATGTTTTCTCCTTTCAGAAGACTTTAGGCCACACCATTACTGAGAGGTCTCGTGCAGGACAACAGGCTTCAACTCATAAATTCAGGCAGAAAAAGGTACGAAGTCCCATCACCCACAGTGCTTTACTCCGGAAAAGTAAAGCCTCACATAAGCTGGCTACTGCATTTGTCTTCACTTCTGGAAGAGTAAAACAGGGGTTGGCGCTCTCAAAACATGCTTTATCCCTCACGGAAGAGAAATGAGCAGACAGCGGTCTGATTTACTGACAGGTTTAGCCGCTCTTAAATAGGAATATCTGGCGAGAGCTGCAAACTGCAGGTTACAAATCACAGCCGGGGCAAACCTGGGCGGCATCCCGACAGCGGCTTGCTTCTGCAGCGGGGAGGGCTGCATCCCTTCTGCAACAGCCCCGAGTCCCCCGCACGCGATTCACCGCCCAGCACCAAAGGTCTGTCCCCTCCCGAAGCCGCTGTTCCGGGGGGAGAAGATGGATCTCTGGGGGAACGACAGATAATGAGGCTGCAACAGCTTTTTCTCATCCTGCAAGTACGACTGCTTCGAGATCCATGGCCTGTATATATGTACACATACATTTCCACCCACCATTTACAAATTATTCATCTTTCAGGCTATGAAGCCCAAAATGAAAATGCAACTCAAACTAGTTTACATCCTAGAGTCACACCTTTCCAATAGAAAAATTTTATTAAATTAAGGAAGGTCAGAGTAAGCACAAAATTCTCCAACAATTCCTGATTCCAAACTTAAAATAATCGTGTGCCAAGACATACTTACAAATTCACAAGTCAAAAAAACCCCACAAACCAAAAAGTCCCGAACAAGC
This sequence comes from Nipponia nippon, assembly GCF_047370975.1. Taxonomy (NCBI): domain Eukaryota; kingdom Metazoa; phylum Chordata; class Aves; order Pelecaniformes; family Threskiornithidae; genus Nipponia; species Nipponia nippon. The sequence goes on along the minus strand of NW_028262347.1, from coordinate 124,360,811 downwards.
TGTGTTTTTCATTTTTGTTCTCTTCCTTTCATAATAAGGAGAAATCATATGACACCAGTGGAGTCATCAGGAGAATATCTAACGATTTTAAACCTGATTATATCTTCCTAATGAACTAGTTTGCATGTGCAGTTCCTTGCAGCAATGTGTCACTTGCACCAATCTGCCACGTAACAACAGACCAGACTGATAAATGTAATGCCCTTCGAATACAACTGTGAAGAGGCTTAACAGACAGATCAAAAATTTAAAAAAAAAAAAAAAAAAAAAAAAATCAACAAAGCTGCTTCCTTCCCTTTTACTACTCACGTTTTAAAAAAAGAGGTCAAATCAATCCAGTGGAAGCTGGCTGAAGCTGTGTATTTAGGTTATCCTGCAGATCCCGCGCTGTCAGCACGATGCGCAGATGCCCGACGGCTTCGGCATAAACCCCCCTCGTCTTGCTCAGCACGGTGACTTCTGTGCCTTAGCACGATGAGCCAAGCAGCATGCTTAGCAAATCGGGTAATGTAGCAGTAATATAGATAATTAAATAATAAATAATATATAAACTGATTATATAAATACATACTGGTAATCATGGGGTGTAACAAATGTTATTGGAAAAACACTAAAGCTAAAGGAAAGGGAATCCCCCACAGTGAAACAAGAATATCACTGCTGAACCCGACCGCCGACAAGGCTCGCGGGGCTGCTACACCTCCCCTTAACACAGAGCCCACAAGAGTCGGTTTTCATCTGCAAGCCAAGCCGACAGCAAACATATGTTCAAACACTGCCAATCCAGCCAGCGAAGCCCAAACAGTTGTTCTCTAATAACTGTAATATTTTTCATTTTGTGTTTCAGTTGTGCACAGACCGCGTTCCAGTCAGTGTCCACATCGACGAGCATCACGTGGACATTACAGCTGCTTTTCTGAAGGAGACAAACACTGTACAAGATTATCATCGTGAACAACCACCTGAAAGGTAGATATTCCCTTATTTACAATACCAAGATCTTTTCTGACCCCATAGACTAAGAGCAAATGAAAATGAAAGGTTCTGCTTCCTCCAGACCCTGTTTACACCATTTCAACACACCCAGTACATTACTCTGCGCGTGACGTTCCCCGTGTCATCCCGACTTTGCCTGCCAGCTGCAAAGCTTGCTTTAGATCTTGGACCGCAGTTGACTGCATTCAACTCTTGCTGCAGCTTGACATGGGACACAGCGAGCTTGTTTCTGCCATTTTCTCCCTCCATTCCAGCTCAGGCTTAGCTCTGACTGATGTTTGCTCCCATTCATTTCTGAGTATAGTCAGTATGGGTTTAATTAACGGGTATAGCAAGCTCAAACTATTTTCCAAAATTTTATGTGGAGAAAAACAGCAAAGTTCTTTAAAAATGATAAAGATTATTGTACTATGGATGAGCCACAGTACAACATAGGTCTTCTGCTAGGGAGAGCTTCAGCCCTGATACAGTGACCCCCTCAGAGTCCAAGCTCCCGAGACTTTCTGCTAAAATACTTAATTTTCCTCTTCATCACCTTAAGAGTGACCTGTAGATTTAAAGAGCTACAAAAAGCTGTGGCATACAACTGCTCTTTGATTCAAACTCTTCTGATGAGCAGAGTTCACTGTAGAAGTTCACTCAGACCACCACCACCACGGCTTTTACTGCCGCTCACACGATAGAGATGAGTATGCTCCAAGTCAACAACAGAAGGAGAAGGAAGGTCAACCCAACCTTCCCTCATGTCTGCAGATGCTCTCAGGAACGTCCTCCCTCCTCCGGATTCTCCCCTCCATGCTCACATCAACACCACCACCTCCAGGAAAGCACCGCATTCCTGCCTCCAGCTAACAAGAGTCCTCAAGAATTAGCAGAATGTCTCTCCACAAAGAAAGAAGCTAAGGAAGAGTTTTACAACCTTTAAAAGGTTTTTCACTGTACACTTTTCCCCCATAATCGAATTGCTTCATTTAGTGCATTTAAGAGACACACAAGAAGGCAGAACCACGTGGAGACCCATAAACCAGGCAGTTCTTGGATATAACATTTGGCCTCACCCAGCCAAGTTTTTGAAGTAATTTTAAAGCAATTCCATCATTCACTGGAAATCGGCAAGAATGGTTTCGTTTGCCTGGACTTTTGGTAGCTACCCAATTCAGGACAACACCCAGCAGATCGCTAGAAGATGGAGGCACATCTCCAGGTGTGCTACTTCATGTTTTGCCCAATGTCGCAGTTCAAACAGAAGATAATTCATTAGAGGAAATATTCAGCTGCTTATCATGAGCAATGGTTCGTTATTTCAACTCAGAAACTCAGACCCGTTCAACACCTATCTAGTAATCCTCAAAAAGTTGACACTTTGAGGAAGAAACATTACAGTTCTGTGATGGGAATAAGTATTCACCAGAGTAATTCTAAGAGCTCAGACCCCTGCGTTTTCCCTTCCTGCAAAAGAAATATCTCCTCAGAACGGTGTGACCCTTCTGGAGAAATAAGCTGCTCTATTTTCCCACCGGGGCCTGGAACAGACAGAAGTGGAAGCTGATGACCACTAAAAATAGCTGAAGTAGTCTGGATCTAGAGAGTTGCTTGCCCTCACTGCAATTACCAAATAGCGTATTCAGTTCCACTGATGCTAATGTGTGCAACAAGTTCATTTACACCTCAATTAACTTCAAGAAGCACTTGTTTTCCACAATTAATGACAGTTCTTCCTCCCTTTTCCTATAGTCCCATTTTTTGCCTGACCCTTAGCAAACCACTGCTTCACTTGTTTCAAATATGGTTTGAAGGATGTGGGTGAAATAAATAAGAAAAATGGATTTCCAACACATGTAAACAAGAGTAAGAGAAGGAAAACCTTGCACTGGATGGGAGCAGATGGATGCCAGATGGTTTCTGAGATGCAGCTGTAACTGTGTATATTTAAGCAAAATCAGGAAAACCCACCAAAGGAAAGTCCAGCACAGAAAACCGGGCAACGCTGGTACCAGCAGGAGGCTGGTGGCTCCTCCAGAACCTTACCAGGTATGAACACCGTGTTGCATCAGAGGCTCAAAATCTGCTTTCAACTTGAGTTGGGAGAAAAATTAAAGCCTGTACAAGAACTCCCCACAGCAGCATTAGCAGACAGGGCCCAAAGGCTACAGTTTGCCATTGCTTATTCATGAATAAAGTCCTTCTCAAATTTTTTTTTTTTTTTTTGGAAAGAGGTTGGCAGGGGCTGGACTTCAATCAAAAAATGGCAATGTAGCATTTAATCAGCAGATAATTTCAAGCAATAAAGTAAGGTTGAAAGCATCACTCGGAAGGAAGAGAAGCTGGCAGATGTACGGTAACTGGGAAAATACGATGAGAAATAAATCAAGACATGACGAGACGTCTTCCCCAAAGCCCAAGCGGAGGCTGACAGCGAGGAAGGCAGATCCTCCTGGACACCCACGACGGCAGCACGCTGGGGTAGGAAACACCGATGCTCCCCAACCCAGCCCCAGCAGCCCTCGCTCCTATATTTGCCGTTTGTCCCATCCACAAGTAATACACACCCCCCTTTTTCTTTTGCTCGGATATCGACAACACAACCTAACAAAGAAGTGCACAAACATACGCTAATTTGAAGCGGTACCGTTCAGGAGTAGCAGTTTGGCAAGAGGCAGTGCCTGATGGAAAATGCAGCTATTGATTTTCCTATAGGTTGCTGTCATAGCTTCTGCTGCCTACAAACAACCAACCTAAAGAGTATTTGCTTTCCAGTGACAGCTGGTGTCAATAACAGTATGCATTTACTGACATGCTTTCCACAGAATAAACTGATATTTTATTATTTAATGTGTTTTAAAATCATTACCGCAATTCCTGATGCCATTACTGTTGATAAAATGTACATGTATCCTAAATCCCTGGCAAAGCACTGAAGATCCATAGCTAGTTAGCATTCAAATTCTTACCAATTCTTTTCAAGACATGGTATTAAAAAGAATTGCTACTCTTGAACATATTTACTAAGGAACAAAAGAAAAACTGTATGTGATTAATAGTACAATAATAATAGCAGTAATATAGAAGCAGACTCTTGGGAAATATTTAGCACAAGTGAGTTCTGAGTGCTGCTCGGGGTATTTACAGCAGATTTTGTTATAGCTCACAAAAACATAATTTTGCAAGGATTTCTAAAACCATTTGTTCCTCTTCCTTACACTGTAAGTTGGATTTTTTGCATAAAGGAACGTTTTTCTTTGAGGACAGGAATAAAAAGAAAAGGCAGAGTATTTTCCCACCAGCCCATGACAGCTTTCTCTAAGACACCATGTGTAGAAAATACAGGAGAGTCCTGTTTTGGAACCTCCTTGGAGTGAAACACAAAGTTGTAGATTTGACCATCGTGTTCAGAGATGGTGGCCTATTTCATCCAAAAATACGATTTGGTGGAAAATACCCCTTGGCCAAATGTGGGTTGTTACCATGGGAATAGCTTTTTGGACTGCGACTGTATCCTGGACCCAAGATCAAAGAGAATTGTATTTCTATTTTAGAAGTAAAGAAGTATGTTAACTTAAAAAAAAAAAAAAAATCCAGCATTTGTACAGGACACTCAGTTCGAGATCTGCAAGCTATATTTTCACAAACACAACAGCAGACAACAGCACGAGCAGAGCCTACAACCTGGTACTGTCTGGCAGGCACGTGTCCTGCCCTCGCTTCCCGCCGGTGCCAAGCACCAGCAGCATCCACCAAAATAACAGGGTAGGAAAACCATTTGTTTTCTGAAAGGGCAGATTTTTTTTTTTTTAAATAAAAAATGAATTTTCTTTTCTGTCCCAGTGTTTATTATGGCATCCTCTGCAAAAAGCAAGCTGGCAAGAGCTCTGCGTCTGCCCGAGCCATCTGTTTCTGCTTACTGGAAACCTGCTGGTAGCCCAGACTCACGTGGAGGATGCACAAACACACACTCCCCTGCGCTTCAGACAGGCCTGGCGTTCAGTTATTCACTTACGTGACATTTAGGTCACTTATTTCACATTATACCTTGAGGATAAAATACAAGTGGGGGTGTCTTTGGGGGGAGAATGCAAGGAGAGGTGAAAAGCAAGTTTCACACCACGGGAGGAGTGTGAGCCAAGGCACCACGACGTTCCCGGGAACGGCTCCGTCCCTCCCCAAGGGATTACGGGGACACTGAGGGGTCCCGAGGTCCCAGACACAGCGTATGTACACGCTGGGGTTGCTAATCCAACCTCAGCGCTTGCACGGTGCATGGCTGCTTCTCTAAGGCTTTTACCAGGCAATATTACAGAAATAATTTGTTATTCCAAAATTCACCCCCCTCCATACTTCCACTTACCTGCAGAACAACCGAGCACCTGCATATAGATACCGTACACCTCGAGGCTCGTTTCAGAATACAGATTTTTCTTTTCATATGGAAAAGAATTTGAAGTTTTCACTAGAAGTACAATTTTACAAGTATCAAGCCAGATTTTTATGCATCAGAATAGCATGTTCCCATTACTACTTCCGACAATAAAAATACACTACCAGGATGATATAGTCAATTAAACAGTAACTTTTTAATAAGACAGCTACAAAACTTTCAGATAAGCTCAGGTTCCCTTAGGCTACAGAAACATAAACACTCAATTTTAGTTTGTCAGACACAGAAGGACGCAAAAATTACTTAAATGACACTTTTAGCTCCAGAGAGGATATGAAACTGAACCAGCCAACCTTACTTCCTTCTGATAACCCTTTCTGATGAAACAGGTTTAAAACAGTATCACCGAAATCTCCAGTACGAAAGCAGTATAATTTACAAATGCACAGGTACTAACATTTCTACTTTTTTTGTTTGTTTGTTTTGCATTTTCATCTTGTATTTTGAGTAGTCAGTTACCACACTGTAACAAATGAATGTCTCTAAAACAAGGCATCTTTCAAAGCAGTGAATATTTAAAATACCCTCCTATTTCTCTGCGTTTCCTGGTCCAGGGAACATTATCTTGTTCTTTTTTCCCCTGTACGTTCTCGACCACAATCCCTCAAAGCACAAATATAGACCCGTACTTTTAAGCCGAAGCCATAGTACCAGCTTCATAAAGATGAGTCACGCACATGTACATTTTAGGGTAAAAAATATAGGCCCAAGAGACTAAGGAAGGAGATCCTCCAAATTATATTTACAACACTTTTCACCCAAGTAATTAATATTTTGCTGTTCTATAGTCCCCCTTCTAATATTTTTTTTTTTTTTATTTTAACGTTCCTAGAGAGATTATTTCAGGTAATTTATACAATTAATGGACAGCCTACTAAAAGTAATTTTGATTCCTTTTCTGTCCTTCAATCTAACAACACTACTTGAGCTATAGTTCAGCAAGACCCGCATGTTAGATGTGTTTCCACTGTCCCAGTTCCGTCTCGGGGCCCCGACGGTCCCTCGCTGCCTCCCTGCACCCCAGCCCTGCCCTCCTCTTCCAGCAGCGTGCGGGCAGATTCACCCCAGCACGGCAGAACAGGACACACTCAACATCTCCTGGGCTTCCCTTCTGTAGTCTCAAAGACAACTCATATCTAGAAATACAGGCACACCTTGTTCAATCACATTATACAAACTGATTATTTTTGTTTTCCTTTTATTTACCTGCTTTCCACCTAATGCAGAGCTGCCCAAGAACAAACACCGCTGCCCCACGGGATCCATTTTTTCAGATCTGTCAAATGCTGCTGTCTGTCAAACTTGCCTTTCAGAATACATCAGCCAAAAAAAGGGCGAGCTTTTTTATAGAATAAATTCAGTGTGCTCGTGTAGTCCCACCCTGGTGATGGAAACCCTGATTGCTGAATATTTTGCTTGCGGCTTTAGCATGTGATAAGTGCTCATCCCACAGATTCAATGGAATAACCCGAGAGGCTCTGGCCATACTATAACATCAAAATTTTCCTCCTGTGACTGGAAAAGGAAACATTCAGGCCGATCAATGACTGGCTGAAGCTGCCACAAAGTGAAGCCCCCTCTTTTTTCAACAGAGCGGCTACTGAGAACCTGGCCCTGTATTTCTATCCCAGGAAGTAATGGAGAAAATCTACTTGTACAGGTAAACAAAATATTCAGTACACAGTGCTCTGCCTCCTCACACCCTGTTTACAGACACTGGGGGCGGAGGGAAGGGGAAGTCACAAGAAAATTGTTTCTGTGATTTTCCTTCATCCCCACAAGTGCACCGTCAGCGTGCTCCCACGCGGCCTCCTCCTCTCCGCCACGGGAAAACCCGGCTTGAGAAACTGGGCTCAACTTCTTCAAACCTAACCGCTGGCGTTAATGCACCGCTCGCATTGCTCGGGTGCCCCTGCTCCCCGCTCCCCAGTGAGGGTCGGGGTTCCTGCGACCCACTTGCATGAGATGGAGATGGGATTTTGAATTCAAACTGCTTTATTTTCTCATACATGTAGGGAAACATCTCACGAGAAGGAAAAAGGAGAGAAATTTTGTGCTTGAAGAAGATGCACAAATCTGAGATAGCAGGTACCTTTGGAAAAAGTAATCAGTTTTTTTTATCTCCAGGTCAGGGTAATTTTAACGATATTCTGTTCTCAGAGTCCAGCAGGCTCCGGAGGACTGTCTTTGTACAGGCATCTGAAAGAGCCAAGAGTCACACTCTGTGAGATGGCAAAGCTCATTTAAAGCCTGTTAGATGTACAAAAGCAAGGAAGCTGCTTTGTGGGAAGCCACACCAACCGACAGCGTAACTCATGCGCTTCTGGAGCGGGGTGGTGGGAAGAGGAGAGGTAGGAGTTCACCCATGTGCTTTGTGGGACTGTGTTTTCACGGAACAGCAAGGTCTCTTTCTTTAGACGTGATCAGCAATCGCTACTTGTGGAAAAGCCAGAGAGGCAGCAGATAAACTCGAGTTAATGAAGCCTCAAAATGCTGAAGAACTTGAGGCCTCATTAGATGGAAGACCTGAACTGTTTTTTTGGCAAGAAATCCTTCTGGCAGCTGCAAAACCGACAACGGGTAGGTCTGATTTTGCCAGATTCACGTCAACCTCTTTCCATTGAGAGAAGAAAACAAGGATAATTTGCTCACATAGCTCCGAGCACGGTATGGCTGGCAGAAGCGCTCGCTCCTGCAGTGGTAAGGATTATCCCAGAGACCTCAACCGCAGGAGGCACCGCTGCGGCACTAAGGGCTTCTCCCCATCTCGCACACTTTTCAACAGAAAAAAATAATATGTGTGTATATATATACACACATATACATATATATACACATCCTACACACAGCGTACTGCAGTAATGAAGAGAAATGGAACCAAGCTGCATTTACAAGCAGCGCTGCAGTCTGTGTCTGAAACACGTCCCCTCCTTTCCCATCACATCAGGCATTAGCTACAAAAACCTGCCCTGTGGCATGCATATTGTGTGCTTATGATCTGCTTTTCCAGCTGAAGTCATTAATGTACAATTTAGTGCAACTTAGCTGTCTCATAAAACTTATCTTAGCCTTATCAAAGTAGCACTGGAGCAATTCCCAAAAGAAATCATAGCCTCAATTCTTCTCCCTTCATACTCAAGTGTCCCACATACCTTTCCTGAAAGGCCACCAAAGAACCACTGCTGAAAAATAAATGAGACAAAATAATGGGATTGTAACTCATTTCCGGGCTCCAACTGATTTTGCATCCATTTCACTGTCTTCGTGTTGCGGCCACATCGCAGAACCAAGCTACAGAAAGATATATAAAAAAAAAGATTGCTGGAGAGCAGAGAGCCAAGTCTAATTATCAACAAAAGTGATGGTAACTAAACTTAGGTCAATACTAAGTCAATGCGACTCTGCAAAACAGCGCTTCAAACCAAAAACAAACCCCAACAACATAGAAAAATCAAAACGCACTGGCTTCCAAGAGACCTTTTCTCCACAGGTCAAGTAGATCGACTATAAAGGAAAGTGGTTTTGTGGGAGACGAGCAAATTAAGTCATAAACATCCTATGAAATGAACCCCCCCATGTCTGAACAGAAGCTTTCTGCATCTCCTGGCTGCTCAGTCATCACCTCCTCTACCCAGGCCAGCGAAGGGAAATGCAGACGTACAGGGCAGACTGATGCAGCCCTTCTGCTGCTAACAACGGGTTCAAAGGCAAAGCATGTGCTGTCAACGGTGAGCAATTGCTAGGACAACAGCAGGGCTGAAGGAAAGAGAAAAGTCTTTTGGTGAAGCTACACAAAATCCTGAGATATATCTCAAAATTTCTTTTATGGAAAAAATCTTTCATGTTTTCATTCATCGACATCCTAGAAACTTTGTTTTCCCCTCTCACACAGACAGGCACAGAGCTTTGATTCGTTCAGGGAACCGACTAGAGGCATTAACTAAAACTCGAAAGCAAACCAGATCAGCTTAAGTTGCTTCCTTAAAAAAAAGAAAAAAATTCCCATTTCACAGCATGCTAATTAATAGAGCAGAACCAATATTTTGATATCATGATTAAGAACAGTTCATTTTCAGCATCTTTCTCAACAGCGGATCAATTTAAGATGCAATTACCACCAATGCAATTATCTGGCAATTTGCTCACTAAATGACTTTCCAAGATGCATTACTGAGATAAGGCAATGCCTTCTTTAAAGTGCCTTTGAGCTAGTGAAAGATGAACCTGCAGGGAGGATTTTCTAAACAACGCACATCTCGATTCTTCAGCAATAAAGCAAAACTTTTGCGTCATGAGTAATCTACAGGCACACAAACAAAACGTGAAGTTAAGTGAACAGCACGATATTTGCAGTCACTGTGTTGTTTTTCTCCTTATTTCACAAACAGTAATCACCAAGAATAATATTGTGATGGAGGACACATCCAAAAGACCATTTTTGGAAAAGATAAAACTGAAGTTCTTGACTTCATTGTATTTTAACCACGGGACACAGGTGAAGACTCACTAGCAGGTGAACCGCTTTATCTGCCCCTTACTCTTTCTGCTCTAACTACTTACTGGTTTTCACAACGGTGTTTCACGAGGAGCTGAGCTGGCACCTGCACAACATAAATAAAAGAAATGCCATTCTTCAGGGATCTGGAAAAAGATCAACAGGGAGGTGACAAAATCCGCAGGTTTAAAGTTATTCAGTTTGGTCAAAGTTAACGTTTCCTGATCAGATTTGGGGAAAGGTATCACACCACTCAACCATGACCAATGCAAACTGGTAAGATGGGCGAAAACGCTGACTATACACACAACTGGTCGTCTCTAAACTCAGTAGATAAAAAGATCTTGAGAAGGTCTTGCTGGCTCTGAAAAGGCCCATGGCTTTCTGCCCATCCCTGGGGACCAACTCGCCGCAGCCAGGGGCCCCGATGGCTCGCGGTGCTGCCAGAACCCCGACCCATCTGCAGCTCCCTGCGTGAGCAGCGATGGGAGCGAGGAGGTCCCCAGGCAGGGCTGCTGCCACGTGCTGGCTAGACCAGAGAGTCATTTCTGACCAAAACGCAGAGATTTTGGTGCTCAGTTAAACCATGTGCTGTACCCATGGGAGTCGGCTGCAATGGCCGGGAGCCACAGCTGTAGCCCACTGTGTCCCTCCCCCTCCCAGCACTGAAAATTAAGTAATTTTCTAAGTATTGCCCAAAAGAGGCCACAGAGCTCTTCTAGCGATTCATTCACCATCAGCCTTTCTAAACCAACATGATTCCCCCTGCAGAATATAATTCAAAACTTATCTGCATACCTTTCTGTGCAGTTCCCCAACCTTTTCCTTCTGTGAAGATCCAAATCTAAACACATTTTCTGTTTATACTTGATGCCTGCAGAGGTTCCACCTTCTGTTCCACGGAGGGGAACCCTTCCCTGCTTCAACAAAAAGATCCGTGACTTTTACCGCTCTATGACTTTTAATTAGTGCATGCTCATCCACATACGCAAAATGCATCACTAAAAACACAAAAGTAGACATATTGTAAGACATAACTGTACCAACTTGACGAAAACTGACTTATTTTTCAATACTGAAAATGCAAAATAGAGTAAAACTATGTGTTAGCTTTCATATATGTATAGCTATGATACATGTATGTATATAAGAATACATACATGCGTCATAGCTAACACACAAAGCTGTAAAGATATATATCTTACTTCCTTTACAAACTCTTTCTGGTGTTACACATCCTGGTTTAATGGGCTAGGAACAGCACTATTTTTGATACAAATACCACCACAACGGGATGGCTCAAGAAGATAAGCTATTTCCAGAGAATGAGTGGTGGTGAGTGACCGGCATTGAAACACATTATCTTTCCATCACTGAAATACAGATTCACTTCTTAGTTTCTTTAAAATTGTAAACTATGGACTGTAATGATGCTGTTACCAACAAGATTTTTAGTTCACTAAGTCAAGTATACTGATCAGATTTACATTACAGGAAAACAACCCTTTCCAGCTGTAGGCAGAGCTCCCCACTTTTCCCTACAGTCTGTTATAAGAATTGACACATTAAGCCTTAGGTAAACCTAAAATTTTACTTTACTTTGAATCAACAGAAATGTTTTTGATTTCCAGTATTACACCAGCTAACAGCATGGCTAAAAACAGAAGCATAGCAGTATATCCACTTCATGAAAATTAATTTAAAATATAATTCAATGAACACCTGTAACCAGAGGATGTTTTAAAGCAGTGCAGGCGCAGAGAACAGCCCAGACACCTGCTGTGACAAGCTACGCTATTCTCTCAATACAGACTCTGAACAGAAGCGTTAAATATTTTCTTAGACTAATCATAATTATTGACAATAATGAACAAATTAAGCAGATTGATCATAAAAAGGGTCAAGATCTCCAGCGTTTTATATATATAACTATATATATACACACACTGTATATATACGTGTGTGTATATATATACATGCACGCTGTATATACCTGAGTGCAGCTGGAGTTGCACACAGATGTGAATTCCCTTTCGTAAGTCATTCAGAGGATGAATTTTTTGCATTTTTTTCCTTAATTCACAATTAACAATAGCAAGTCACTTCATAGCACGTACAGCTTCCCGGCAAGGATTTTAGGCAGGCATCAACGCTGAATGAGACAGAATAACTTGGGCTGAGGAGGACCTTCGGGCTCATCCTGCCCAAGCTCCTGCCGAAAGCAGAGCTGGGCTCCAGGCTGCTGGGACGTCTGCTCGTGCCGGCGGGGCTCCAAGGTGGTGCCGCACACCACCCTCACAGGGAATTTTCTTCTCCCCGTATAACCAGCTGCAATTTCCCCCTCTATAACCAGTTGCTTGTGCCCACTGCCTCCTGCCCTTGCGCTGTGCACCCCGGGGTAGAACTTGGCTCGGTCTTCTCCATTACCTTCCTCCAGGTAGCTGAAGACTGCAGTTCAGTCCCCACCCCGCAAGCCCTCTCCTCTGGGCTCGTACTTCACGTCCTCACGCCCTTGCATTTGGCTTTGTCCAACGCCAGGAGGCTTTTTGATGTCCCTCTGGACAGCATCCCTGCCCTCCGGCACAGCAACCGCTCCTCCCAAACCGAGGCCATCTGCCAACCTGCTGAGCGTGCGCTTCATCCCATCATCCAGGTCACTGGCAGAGATGTTGCGTATGAATATATGGCTGAATAATATCCAGTGGAAAATTATGTATAAAGACCTTTGCTCTTGTGTTTGTTCAGATTAAATGAGGAACAGCTGCTGTGCAAATCAGACTTCAGAGTTTGCTCCCTGCTCGAGCGCAGTAGCAGTCATTTCATTTTGATCCCATGTGGCTCCAATGATAAGATGATGATATGACACAAAAGTCCTGAATGATCTCCTGGAAGGGCAAGAACATGCAGAACATGCCAGGTTTCACTGTCTACCTTACACAAGCTTCCACAGATGTGAACTTATTTGGTAGTCTTCTTCATGACAAAATAAGTAAGTTTTTTTAAGGGTCTCGGCCAATGTAAACAGGAAAAAACCACTGTGTTCAGACGTCAGGCACTGCATGCCTTCTGTTTCTGATGTACAAAGGATGTTTGTTAGGATGTTTTAGATGTATACCGAATACAAAATCAGGACTACGTTAACTAACATGCAACTCTTGTACCGCATCTTAAAAAAAAAACACAACAAAAATTGCTTCTTGATGAATATAAAATGCTTGCAGACCTGCAGTTACTTCAGCAGACTTCAGTTGCTAGTGTCTTGACCATTTGCCACAAGCACTCAAGAGAGACGAACTCGCAAATGTCACTACACCTCAATGCAGCAGAAATACAAAACAGCTCAACTCGGATGCTCACGGACGGGCGTGCAACTACATTTCTTTCTAATATGCTGGTTAGTCACCCTGCGTTAATGCATGCATTAAAGGGATCTGCAACCCCATCCCCCCAAAAACAAAAAAGAAAAAAAGAAAAATGCTTGAAACCAGTTTACAGGTGCCCCCCAAAGGCTTCCTTTAAGCACCCTTTTCCACCTGAAATTAATTAATTGCATCTTCTGAAAAGGCTGCGAGTCCTGAAAGAAACATGCCAAGTGATTTTAAAATTGATCATAGGAAAAAAGCTGAGGTTGGCAAGGAGCTCTGGAGAGCACCTGGTCCAGTCTTCTATAGAAAACTGGGCCTCAGATTAGGTTTTCCAGGGACTGCCAAACAAAGTCATGAGTATTTCCTAAATTTATTTTAGAACAGTAATTATGAAAATGACTTCTACCCTGCGCTCATTAAGGCACTTCCTTTCCTGCACGAAGGAGATGAGAACAACTTGAAGCGTCCGCTGCACATCCAGCTTTAGATAAGCTCACAGATGAGCTCCTGATCACAGCAGAGAGGTGAAGCTGCACCAGACCAGACCCGGCCAAAACCCTCAGCCGTTACATGGGTTATCTCGGGGATCTCCCCTCCGCATACCTTCCCCTCGCCCTCAAAACACAACGGCGCTGCCTGAAGAGCAGGGAACGCTGCTTTGCAGGAAGCCTGTAAGGCTGCTGGTTAAGTCTGTATAATTTCCAGTCACTTCTCTACACCCTTTTGTCCTGAAGCAACACATCAGGACAGCAGCATATGTCTGTTCAACTGGATTTCCAACATGACGGCACTTTATTTGATGCCGACGTCCTCCCACGGGCAGCGACACGCAGCATAAATGCCATTTTCCCAGGGACCATAATTCACGCCGATGCCACACGGTGGTAGCACTACGAAAGGGACGGAGAGCAGCAAGCTCTCACAAAGCATCTGGGGTCACGCTCGGCTGCAAATTGTGGTATTTGATGTTCCTCTAGGAAGCCCATTTCATCTAATCTCCCTGGAGCCAAAACAAGATGACACCATCCTAATTTCAAGGAGAATAACAATTTGCGCTGGAGTTTTATGTAACTCCATTCAGGCATTTTTCTAACATCTGTGCCTAAATGAAACAGTGAAGCAGAGTAGATGCAATACAGATGCCTCGCAAAGTCATTGAAAATACACAACTGCTATGTTTTTCACCACAAATGCATAAACTGGCCCTTAATAAAGCTGTCTGTGGAGAGCCGCCGCTAAGTCCATCATCTTAATGGCCTACAATTTCACAAGAAATCACCCTGCAGCAGCATCTTGGTCTCAGATGCACACAATCCCAAACCAGTCATTTATTAAGATCTATTTACAGAGCAACAGGACGCAGTGGTTTCATAAGATGCTTATAACCATCTTTTAATTCAGCCAAACATCTTACTGAAGGTAAGAGTCAACTAAAAACAAGATAAAAGAGAAATGAAAGGCCTTTTCAGCTTTACTTTGCAACTGTCATTTGTACTTTTAAAATACAGTTTTCCTACTGCCTAACGTGTTTCCAGAAAACAGGAATCCATGGATTCTCAGGCCGAAGTTTACCATCAGCTTGTCATTGGAAACAAGCCACTCCAGGTCTGAAGAAAGACTCAACCACCAGAAATCCGCTGCCACCATAGACCAGGAGGACAGAAGAGGACACGGCGGGGGGCGAAGGAGGCATACCTGCCCTTAGGAGACACTTGGCCTTTTTCACTAACACTTCACCAAATACCAGCCTTCACACGTTCAGTCACCTTTATTGATCAGTTATACCAGAAAATAACACTGAGACTTTATAGATTTGGCTGTAGAGCAGGAGATGAGGAACAGGTTTGGGAAATAACGGTGGAAGAAAAACAAACTAAAAAATCCCTAAGCTTCAAATTAAATCATTCAAGCGTTAGGGAGGGAAATCCAGCAAGTCAAAGTTGTCCGTTCACTGGGATCACTCGGTTCTTGCTACTCAACCTCAGCCTCCTCCAGCACCACCTCTCCCCTACCTGGACGGCTTCGGCAGATGAACGCCAACAGGCTACAGAATTGTAGCTGCTGTAGACAATTACACCAGGTTTTTTTTAAATTGTACATTAGATACGCACGCAAAGATTCCAACCTTTCAAAAGTTAACCCCCCAAGACCCCCCAAAAATCCCATCCTCAGCCAAACTGCTGAGCACAGCCATCTCCCCTCCTCCCAGATCCTGAGCAAGTTCTGTGAACTCCTCATGAATAACTCCTCCGTAGACACGAACACTGCTGTATTCATTTAGAAAACAAAACCAGTATTATACGAAAATATGCTGCTCACAATTCTGGTGTAAGATCCTCAAACAACAGTGTAATGTCAAAAATGGCATTTTGCTTACCCTAACTTGAACAGTGAAATTGCTGGCTCTCTATAAACAAGCAGAAGTTTCAGGTTTTCTTCTTCGACAGTAGAAGACCCATTTTTTTCAAGAGAATTTTATTATGAAATAAATACGTTTAAATCGTTTTTAAGGACTTTGTTCTGTTTTTCCATTTTAATTACCGCATATGAAAAACTCATGGTACAGTTACTGAACTCGTACAACTGCCTACATCGTGCAAAAGCACACAGAGAACTTCTGCCTCCAGCAGACTGCCGTTCGTTACAAAATGTCCCAGCATTAATTCAGAGCTGTCTATACTCATGAGCATGAAAAAAAAAAAAAAAAAAATCTTAGCATCTCTACCACTACAGTTTATGTTTCTTCCGAAACAAAAAGAACCAACATAAATGCAAATTTTCCAGTCTCTGGAAAAATTCAGCGCTTGTGCAACCTTGCTCCTGCCAGCCTCCCCGTCTCTGCTGCTCCTCTCTCCCAGCGCTGGCTCCATCACCATCACCTCACCCAGGGCACCAAATTCCCACCTGAGACTGCATTATCCATACTACTCCTTGGACTTCTTCAGGTTTCCATGCTGATCATCACGTTTAATTCCACAGCAAATAACCAAAAAGAAAGAAACCACCACAAAAGTCATTTAAAATATGGGTATTTCCCAGTTGATGACCCTATTTCTTCTGCTCTTTAGTAGTTACAGTGGACTACACAAGTAAAATGTAGAGCAGTACGGTCACCTTTAGGAAAGGTTTTTCTTCATTTCTAAGTATTTACATTGTATTAAGATCAGCTATTTAAAAGAAAATTACCATAACCTAACTATACTTACAAGCTATGTAACAGTTTCCACTTTACTATATCATTTCCATAGCATTTTGGTTTGGACTTTTCTGCAATAGGTGCATTGCCTATTTTTAAAAAAAAAAATAAAGGTATTTACATGATTTTTTTTTTTCATCCAACTTAATGAGGTTGCAAAAATAAAGCCTGGGCTATTTAAATATATTATTCAGATAAGATATTTATGGAAGGTCAATGCTTACACTTTGGACTGCAATCTCACCGAGATCAAACATGTACAACTACAGGGCTTTAAAAGTTGCACTGTAACGGGGAATTGAGGTTCTAAAAATACCACTAGAAAAAAGGAGGGTAAAACTCTTTTTCATCCTTAACTTCAACGTGAAACCTCGGCATCGCATGAATATGGATTTTGCATTTCCTATATATAATCACAAGTTTGTAGGGTGCCTTGGGACCTTTGAAGAAGGCACAGAATAAATGAAAATCATTTTAATTAAAAGCAAATTAAAGGGTCTTCTAATCCAGGCAGCAGTAGCAAATCCATGGAGACTTTTTAGAATATGGATCCTCGAAATTACATTGCTTATAAACCTCCCTAATTCCAGCTTCCTTCCCTCACTTCCCCCCAAAGGAGGCTCTGAATCTGTACGAGATCAAGTTTATTATGAAAATTCTGCTCTAGTTTCTAAAAAAAGATTTTGCTCTAGTTTCTGAGTGGCCACAAGCACTAGCATCCACGCGGAGAAAATAAAAACAAAGAAATGAGAAAGGGAATGTTTTTCCCTCACTGCAAGGAAAAAAGATAAGATTCTATTTTATGCTTTTAAGAAGCCATTTCAACACTGATTAGGAAAGTTGGGAGTTCTCCTCCTTGACAGGAGGCTTTTGAAATACAGCTCAAAAATAAACTAAGCAACCACATACTAAAATGTTATCACAGAAAGGGCTTCATATTAGAAAATGCACGAGGTAGAAGAACACGTAGAAGTAAAACAGACATAACTGTAGTCTTTTTCATTACTGTTCTTACAGCAGGAGGACGTTACTGGTGAAGTCTCACAGGTCTCCCACCGCCTGTCCCCAGTTCACCATTGCCTATACCGATAAATAACAGATCGAATTTGCAACTACTAAAAGTGAACAGGAATCTAAACCTAGTACTATTATGTTCATTTCCGTCTAAAAGGCATTTTTACATGTATTTATCTCATTAAGCAACTCAATTCCTCCATTAAGAGGAAAAGAACCCAAATCCCAACCTTGAGGGGAAAAAAATCCAAACAACCGAACAAGAGGAACAAAAAAAAGAAAATGGGCAAGACGCCTGGAGAAACACTGCTTTGATTTTGGCACATGGGAATAAATGGAAAAAATATTCAGCTAACCTTTTTTTTTTTTTTTTTTTAATCAAAACATCTTCCATCTCATGTGCAAATTTCAACAGCTGAGAAAGCATCCTACTCAACCTCCCCAAAGTGGTGTCAGCATGTTTTATGTAAATACTAGTTAACAAGGGACGTGTGTTTGCAGCAAACATTTTAGGGTTCTGCTTTAGAAGCTCTGGATTTACCCTCTGTGTCGAAGGAGAAATTGTAATTCTGAAGACGATAATAGGAGATATACACAGAGGACATAGGAGATTTTTTTTCCTTTTTAAATAGCCAAGATGTATTTGTTATTGAAGAGTTTTAAATAGTTATTTAACAAATTAACAGGAGAAAAACTTGATGACTAAGCTCTGCATCAATATGTGGCAACATACGTCTTGAAAACAACTTTATTTTGCAACGTCCGGAAATAACGTTAGGGTTTGATAACATGCTTATTCTGAAAGGATTACTGAGACCAAGGCAATTTCCCCCGGGACAATCAGAGAGGTGTCACACAAAGCACAAATGTGACAAGCTAAGTGGCACAAGAGTGTGCTCTCAAACAGGGATACCCAGGGGAAGCAACAAAATGAAGTCCTGATCTCGGTTCTTGGGCAATACCAATTCCCTCTGCCCTAAGGCAGCGCTGGCTACGGCACCTCCTGCCACCGCCCAAGGAAAGGGCAGCTCCTTCACAGCCGCCCGTGCCTTTACGGAAACACAGTTCTCCTCATCGAGTTTCATATTGATTTAGTAATAACTTGGTTATTATTATTCCTGTTCGATTTCTTTACTTTTGTCTTTGTGTGGCGTCTTTAAGACACGACCACCAGTTGCGATGTAGCTATCTAAAACACCATATAGCCATAGGGGATCTTCTTTTCAACATCATGCTGAAAGGAAGCACAGCTCACGGCATCGGGAAAACAAGAGTACAGCATGTGCATGAATACAGACAGCAATAAAAACAATGTCCAAGATCAAAGGCCTCTTCTTTTTTTCCCCCCCTTCATCTCTTCTCCCCTCCCTCCACAGCTGAGCACCACCCCAGCCGCTCTGCACCACTCCACCACTGGCGCTGGCACAACTGTTTGCTGTAAGCCAGCCCAAGAAACCATCTGGGTTAAAACAGATAAATAAAATACTACAGCAAGAGCCCTCCAGAAGGAAACGTTTCCCTGATCTGATTTACAGCCCACAAATAACAACATTATACGTCTTCAGTGAGTGGCAGCTCAGGGGCAGGAATAAGTCACTGAGGACAGGCAGAAACCTATCAGCAAATTTTTGCTGGAAGAAGACATTCATATAACCACAACAGCCTGCATTCAAATCGACAGAACAAGAATACTGTTAGTTCATTTATTTCAGCCTTTGCCTCTCTCCTCTGTTTAGTTTGTAACTTTTCCTGTCCAAAAATCTCCTTCGCGCAATGGCTCCCTGCGGGCAGAAGGGAAGTTAAACAGGCCAGACAGACCGACTGCGATGAGCGGAGCAGCTCCTCCGCGCAGCCAGGGAGACGCGGGCTCTGCTTGCGGGTCCCGCCGTCATCTCCGCCTGGTCCTCAAGTAAATTGTGAACCATTTGCGCGGACTTCAGAAGAGTTTTTTCCAGTGTAATGCAAACAGAAGCATATACCCCCGTTCTTATCCCAGAGACCGGCGCTGCCAGGTCAGGTCTGCTACAACGGACACTCGTCTGCAGCCCGGGAGCAGGATCCACACTGTCAGATCACTGATAAGAGTTAACAAGTTATTTCCTTCAATTCCCTCTTCTACAGCCCACATAATTCAACTCTACTTCACAAACATGACAGATTGCATTACATATTATTTAAAGAATATATTTTTCCATCAACTAGAGTGCCTAGAAAACCTGTTCCAAATGAGATGACACCAGTCAGTGGATAGCAATTCCTATTTTTATTCTCCTCAGAATTCTATCAGCTTGAAAGAAAGGTAACATCCAGGTAAGTACACACAATCTCCTGTCTCCGAGGCATTAAGTTTTATCACAACAGGATTCTCAAAATCACATACCTCCACAGCAGGAAACATTTAAGTATCACCTTCATCTTCATTCTAGCACAGCCTTGCTTTTGCCCTGACCACTCCACGATCAATCAGTAAGATTCAAGTAACTATTTTGTCATCGAACATCGCAGTACAGGAGACATGACTTCTCCCCCGCCTTATGATTGCCAATTTTCATTATAAATGTGCTTTGATGCCAAGTTAACCTATAGCCTTTTCTTCCCTTCTGTTTAAGAACGAATGTGATGTGAATAAATCGTTTCTCTGCCTTAGTGCAGAAGAAACTTCCAGCTTCACATATTGAGTCAACTGGAGAGGAGCCTTCCTTGGAGACCTGTAAATGTGCAGGAAGGACAGCATCCTCCAGGGACTCGCAGTGGTGCTTTAAAGAGCAGAAACTGGTTCCAAGTTTGGTTTCTGTAACACTGAGGGGATAAATAAAAGCTGTGGCCCTCGGGGAGCATTTCATGTTTGCATTTATACAAAGTTCCCTTCATCTGAATATACTGGATATGTCCTACAAGGACTTGACCTTTTTGCTTGGACGCTGCTACCCTAAGACCTTCCGGTAGAAACTCAGAACCGCTATTTGCCTAATGCGGGAGATGAAAACCTCAAACTTTTATCAGTTTTTGCTTATTTCAGCTATTCTTCCATACGATTATCCAAACAGAAATGGTGAACCTCATTCTTCCTTAAGTCATTATTACTACTGGCTCCAGGAGCAGGTCAGATGTTCATGTCTGAAGACTGGATAAACAACCAGAAATCCAGATGCAAAACAAAAACTACCGGTGGGAGGGTGAAAAGAAAACAGATAAATCTCCTTTCAAAAATACCAGATTTCATATGGAGCCTCACTATTTTGCAAAAATATGATAAGGAAGGAGTTCAACAACTCCAAGCTGAAACACATCATGAACACCGATGTATTTTCTGGGATCTCCAGCCTCAGCCTTGAGCAACTCCCGATCACCAGTACTGACTCCTGCCACCTCCAGAATCCCATAACTTCCAATGCATACAATACACATTTTTTTCAGAGTGAAGTCCACATATGACAGGGTTTTACAGTCAAGAGGTAGGATTGACTCTGTGGGCTCTTCTGCTGCCCCAGTCTCTTCCACTCCTTAAATAGTGGAGAGTTATGCCAAGCTGTCAGCACAGACTGTCTATTTTTCCATGAAGAAAACACCCTCTGTGACTTGGTTGCTTTCAAAAGGCTCAAATAACAGCGCCTGTCTTTCAGGTGAACCTTTCCCTCCAATACTGGCGTTCAGATAGGCTTTTTCTGCTCATGGGCTCTTCTCTCCCACTTGCACTGAGCCTGAAGCTACAGGCAGGACAGAGACAGTGATGGGGCCCGGCCGGCAGGTCCACAACCCAGCAACAAGAACGTGCATCGCTCAAGAGACTGATGGGCCACACCACAACCGACCGTCCACGCTCCAGGGGCGTGGTAGAAAAATCAACACGCAGCCTCTTGGGTCATGCATATTCCTGTCCCATCACCCTGCGGAGTGTAAAGGGCCCCTACTGCAGCCACAGCTCCCAGGGAGATGTGTTTCAGGGGGACGGAAACCGAAGGGCTCCAGTTTTAAATACCTCTGCCTGTTCTCATCCTTCAGCCTGAAGTTCAGGAAGCCGAGACCCGAGAGCTACGACCAGCTTAGAAGCTTCTCACTAGCGAAACCACAGCTCAGGGGGGAAACCAAAGAGAAGAACCACAACCCAGCCCAGAGCCTTCAGAAATGAAATGACGGCACAAATGCTTGCAGATGACTGCTACCAAGTCATCAAAAACTCCTCTAAGCATCAAAAAAATTTTTTAATCTTTTTGAGACGATACGCGGAGTCACTTTTACTACAGCAAATACATCTGTGCATTTAAGGATTTCTCTCTCGTCATTCCTCCTGTGTTTACTGTAAGGAGAAGCACCTTTCTGTACCTCCTCTTCTCCAAAACCGACGTTTGCCAATGAGATTTCTTCAGTCGTGTAGTAAATTCTGGACATCATCATGAAAAAGAATTTTGACAGCAACTCTTACCTCTTCTTTTAATGGTCATTTCCTATCGGAGAACTAACCTCATCCCTCTAACAGACATGAACTACGAAAATATCTTCTTGTTACCAGGCATGATCACGTTATGCCTCAGTCAGAAATTTAAGAAAGCTCCTACACAAACCGTCCCCACCAGGTCGGGATCAGAGGCCAAAATTACAGAGCCTAAGCCTCAAAAGGAAACAGCACCGAATGCCACAACATTAGCCTACATATCTATCCCTGTTAGTGTCTTAATACCATGCAATAATATACTCGGTACGTTCACAATACCATGCATTATTTCACAATATCGGTAAACTTTTTATTTCAAGGGTAGCAGAAGTGTTGCTGAAATAGAGGCTGCACCGACTACGTTGGCTGCTGGCTGGTCCTCGTGGGCTACTGGCAACTGGGGTTAACTCAGGGAGAATATACAATAAATTTGTTCCATTTATTATGCAGAAACACTGTAAAAGGAAAATGAAAACCAGCAGAGGTATTTTTTTAAATGCTAACAGTAAACATGTTATTGAAGACATAAATGGCGAGAAGGCATCCCCCAAGAGATGAACCAAAATGAAGCGTAACATCGCCCAGACACAGCCCGCCCACACACAATAACTGCTCAGCATTCCCAGCAAGAAAGTTGCTCCTTCTCTTGTAAAAATAACCCCAGAAAACGCCCCAAATCTGCTAAATTAAACCCAGACAGAATCAAACTGGGCTGTTGTGTTGAAGTGCCCTTCAAGTGCTTGCTTTCCTTCAGGCTGGAGCAAGGGATCCCTGCCTGTCCCGGGGCATTCAGTTAACATGAAACAACATTTTAAAATAAAGTTTTAACAGACCTCTACAGAATCATGCCTGCTAATATTACTCAGGGGTGGAAGGAGAAATAATCTGGATTCAGATCTCTGGACCACAAGGCCATGACGTAATTTAGTCCCCTCTAGCATCCAACACTACAAAGGTTCCTCATTCATTCAGATGCAAGTGGAAGATCTGAAACGGTTTTTTAAAGACTCGATGCAACCTGGCCAAAAGCTCACGGACGGACACTCAAGACAGTCTCAAACAACATCCATCATCTAAGCCTACACACAACACTCCCTCTTGCTATGCTATTCATTTGCATAATTTATATTCCTTTTTTACTTTCTGCTTTACCTTCTGGCAGGACACTGACACTACATTAGCTGGTTCGATTTTTGTTGAGAATTAGTTTTTGCTGAAACAAAAATACAGTGGTACACCACCCGCAGATAAGCTGTTCTGGCATTAAGAAAATAACCTGCATCTTCAGTTTAAAAAAAAGGGGGGAAGCAGAGACATTTCCAAAACAAGGAAAGCTAGCTGTCCACTTGGAATTTTGTTATATTGCTCAGGATATCGGGTCAGAAATATTAAAGGCTATTTAAAAACAAAATGCAGTAGTAGAGTCCCAGAGGCCCAATAACAATATCCTTTCTCCATTGTCCCGACTTTGTTTGCTTGGAAACAAAGCACACAAAGGATTCTAGCGTTCCAGAAACTCGATAAACAGGCAATGCCTCCTTTGCCCATTCTTCCTACAGAAAGACATGACAGCATAAACGTATTCAATACCTGCTTGCATGCCTTGGGAAAAAATTAAATAAAATGAACAGCTGCCAAACAATCTAGAAGCAACATGGGCTACAGGGACTGGTACAGAGACATCTCCCATTTGGGGGCCCAGCAACACTAGGGAATTGCTGCCATAAACATCATCCTTGCTCAATTATTTCACTTTGGTCATAATTACAATAAACTGAAAAAAAAAACCCTCAAACCAAAAAAACCCACAACAACACGGCTGTCCCAACAATCCCAAAATTAATTTTACTGCAGCAGTTACCAATTGCCACTACTTACTATCCTGCTACAGCTCGAATTTGTTTACCACGACCTAGGTATGATGCTATTTTAAGGACACACTGTTTCACAAATTTCTGTTACCCAACAGCGTGTGTTGCAATTAAAGCAGAGTTTCAGTATTTAAAGACTCTGATCAAAGAGCAGGCATGTGACACAATTGTTTATATGTTTCCAGGGGGACCTAAAAAGCTAGAAAACACCTGTTGGTTTTAAGAGGTTCCCATGGGAGTTCTTAAACAGACAGTTAGAAATTACACAAATGCCTCTGCGGTTTCTGAGTTTTGTTTCCTTTCCGCCCTGAAAATTAACAGAATCTGTTTAATACTTTTGAAAATTTATTAGCTACTGCTCGACTGCTGCGAAGCCCTAAGCAGCAAATTCTGACATGCCACCAATTCCCAGCAAATGCAGTGCTTCTCCTGATGTTTACACGCTGTATCATTTCTAACTATTGATTTTAGATGCTGAAACTAGCCAAAAAAGTTCCCCTTTCCTTCTACCTGAGATCACAACAATATTTTTAAGCTGCATGTACATTCCATAGATACAATTCAATAATATATAATCAATACAATATTCTCAAAAAATAAATTTTAAAAAGACCAATACTATAAGGAATCTTTAAGGAAAGCATTATTCCCTTCTGACCTAATGAGATTAAAAAAAAATTAAAACCTCACTTATGAGAGAGTTGAACATATATAAAACACAGGCATAAGCCCCAGATACTAAAGAGTTGATACCACCTGCCTTTGGCTCAGGGAAGAGGGGGCTTCCCTACACTCCGGCCTTGCCATTGACAGGATGAAACAAATCGGTGCTGAAGACGGGCATTTTTCCCCTCAAGCTTTGCTGCTTCTGTCCCAGAGGAAAATTCCGGTTTCTATGCAGAGATAAAGATTGCTGTCAGCCCCTTGAATCAGACCCCGTGAATAGCTTCAGTGTTGGGTGCCGTATGACGAGCAAGCTCCAGAGCCAGTCCCGTTGCCCAACACAATGGGTATTTGTGGTACCTCAAGTCAAGAGTTGAGCAGCAGCCTACTAGGCATCAACAGATGTGCTTGTGTCACCTCCCGTGAAAAATACTCAAAAGAAATACAATATTTTCTTGAAAATTTCAGCTTTTTTGTTTCATTCTTGTATTTTGAAGCAACCTTCAACCCCTGCCACTTGCGCCTCCAGCCCGGCCCAGCCTGACGCTGCCTATGCGGCCGGGGAGCCTGTCCCCAGGAGCGCTGGAGGGGAGATGGGGTGGGGGCACCTCTGCCAGATCCCTGCCTGGGGACAGCCGCTACTCTGAAATACGAAGGGCTTGCCATTCTGCCAAGGGCTGAGTGCATTGATTACGTTAATGCTGATGGGAAGAAAGACGCAGACACGACGCTGCAGAAAGGATGCACGAGGGAAGAATCAAATCCAAGGAGGCAGCACAAAGTTGGAGAAACAAATGTTCATGGAATGATGAAATACAATAAATGTTCATGGAATGATGAAAAAATTTTTTCTTTGGCTGGAGAAGGTGCTGGACCGTCTTGTGTAGACCATGCTTTTCCCAAGAAAGGCTGGACAAGATGATTCTTGAGGCCCCTTCCAACCTGGTATTCTGCGATACCATCAAAGCCACGGAGTGTCCCGAAATGAATGGCAATCAGGAAATGTGCTTACCTAAGTGAAAGCTACAGCACAGCCCAATTCAATTCATTAAAAAAGTGAGGGCAGATTTTGCCATAAAAATCATTTTTATGCCTTCCAAACCTGCCCTTTCTGTGCATTTTTCATAACCTCACCCATCTGCCACTCAACCCAGGCACCACCACAGCCCTCTCGAATTCACAATTATCTGTTCTCTTCATCTTGCCTTTCCCCAAACAGCTCTGTTTTCTGACACAAGCCACCGCCACCCCCGGAAACTAAACACCAACAGGCTGAAGTTTCACTTCAAATCTTAAAATCACACCTCGTTTATTCCCATTCAAACTGTCTGTGTACTTTGTCTACCAGTATTTTATCAGGTTATCATTGTTATTCATATACAAGAAATAATACACTGAAAATATTTTAGTCTATTTGTCTTCTTACATTGGCTTTGTTACGTTTCTTTTAGCTGTAAGAATCAATCTCTAGATATGTATAGACACAAACAGATACATAAGACGTACATTACCCAACACTGAAACTCAACCAGTTAATCTCCCCATGCTCCCTCCCCTCATCAGAGAGAGGGACAAGGTAGGACAAGTGTCTTGAGACAAGAAGTGCCCTCAGGACAGGGCAGAAGCCCACAGGTTGTCTCAATTATGCCTGCAGAAGATTCTCTCTAGCGACTAAAGACAGAGCTTAAGTAAACCAGCCTGCTAGTTTAGGGGTACAGTGCTGGGGAGTGCACATACCCAAGTTTATAAATCGGGCAATACAAGTTTTCAAATTTCCAGTAATATTACAATAGCAATGTATCTAGGTTCCTAGAGGCTTTAATTATGTGACATTCACAAGTAATTTGCCTTTGAAAACACATGAATACATTAAAATTAACCTTGGAAAAACACAGTATTAAACAGGACATTTGAGGTTGATAAGTATATTAACAGCAGCATGCCTCATATGCAGACACAACGGTTTGAAAACTTACCCAACCATCAAGTTTCCATTCTGATCAGGGCAAAAGCAGTAGTGTTAAAATACAGTCAGTGTGAATGCACATTTCTTATATACATAAATTCAGCATTCTGTGTATGCAACCACCGAAGGACCATCGAGACGCAGCCCAAGGGCCTGAGCCTGCTCTGCACAGCCTCCTTCCATCCCAGCAGCACCCGGACCTGGTCCCAGACACAGAAAAATGACACAAGTTCGTACCCACACACTGTGTAAGAGGACTGTTCCTCGGAGGGGCTGCAGAGCATGTCTCATTCTCCTTGCTATGAGAATAACCTGACTGCTGGGAGGAAGACAGAATATCCCAGCTCCGACTCTGAACCGCAATTCAGCATCTATTCTCCACTGAACTTCACTCCATCCATTTACTTGAAAAGGAAGCATATGAACCTGAGCCTGAAAGTATTGTCAAACGGGCATATCATTCTTTGCAGGACAAGCCTTTCAGTTTGGGTTTTTTTGGTTTTTGTTGGGTTTTTTTAAGGTTTTTAAAAGTAAGGTACAATACAAACACTTTCCACAAATGTGCTTTTATAAAAGGAATGTCTTCAAAGCGATCCTACCACAAATTTTACTAAAAATTTGCTATCTATCAACATATGCCACCAGTCTGCTGTCCCACTGACCTTCAATCATCAGCTTCTACTTCTTGGCCATAACAAAATGCACCTACAGGGAGCAGTAAATGAGGATACGCTCATTTCTGTAATACAGCCCAGACACATGAAAACCACTTGAACCACGCCAGGCCCTTACTTTGTGTTTGCTACAAAGGCGATGTTTCTGTTAATCAGTCACGCAATGGTCATTACGGGGTGTAGCACCACAGGCGAAAGCCCAGGGGTGAGGACGAGAACGCGGCTATTCACTGCCGGGCAGAGCGCACGTATTTTGGGGAAGTAACTGTCACGCCTTGGAGTCTCTGACAGCTTCATAAACATATTTTGCAAGCAGCTTAATAAAAAGCAAGCCTGATAGATCCAATCAGTGACGAGGATATTAATTACTTGGATACAACAAGGGTTGAGAGCAGCGGGAGGGAGCATTGGCAGAGCTCCTGTGGGACAGCCGTGAACCAACACCGTGAAAAATATTACTGCACATTGAGCAATACGTTAAGTGAATAAGCAGAAATCCACCAACCTTTCAACATGGCTTTGCATAATAACATCGTCATTTAAGATGTTAAAAGCTGGCCAAAGCACTGTTGGATAGATATGAGGCTGTGTAACAGCGCAGGACAACAGCTTCATGTTCAGCTGTAAGAGAACACGAGAGTCTGGAGGTTTTCAAGGAGGAGACTATGTTTAGTAGAAGTCACTAAACCTAACAGTTCGAAATAGATACAAATTGGGGTATGAAGGCAAAAATAAAAGCATATAACACACCTCCAAAAACCTGGTATACAGCTGTGAATGCATTTCTAGCTGAAAAACTGACAAAACATTGCTCTCCCCCCCCCCCCCCGCCTCCCCCGGCCCCTTGACAGCTGGGCATATTTCTGCAAACGGCCGGCCGGCAGGATAGTTCCTTCCTTTCCCACGCTCCGGAGCTGGTTCCGATTACAGCTCCCAGCGATGGCAGCGTCCCGCGGGGCAGGCAGCCGCAGCCCGCCTCTCGGGCTGAGGTGCCCTGGGGACAAAAGCTCGGGGATGGTCTGTCCCCAAATCACACTGTACGGTTTTTGAGGGACTGAACGGTTTCTCTCTGGAGGGGACAGATCTCGGCAGACCAGGGCCAGGCTGGATGGGAACAGTGGATTCTTATTTATCCACCTTCCAAGAAGTCCAAGATGAGCTTTGTCTCCAAAAATACAGAGTCGCCTGAGGGTCCTACCTTGCCACAAAGGCTAAGGTAAATAAACACACCATCTCAAAAACCAGAAGATTTTTCTTTTGCTAATCTATTGCTGGAACACCTTTCATCTCATTTTGCAAACGGGATAATTTCTCCTTTAAAAAAATAAAAATCACAGCCCTCCCCCAGAAGGAATTTTCATAGAATCACAGAATCGTTAAGGTTGGAAAAGACCCTTAAGATCATCGAGTCCAACCATTAACCCAGCACTGCCAAGCCCACCACTAAACCATGTCCCTAAGCACCACATTTGAACGGCTTTTAAATACCCCCAGGGATGGGGACTCAACCACTCCCCTGGGCAGCCTGGGCCAGGGCCTGACTGCCCTTTCATTTTCTAGTATCATCTTTTTTCTCCTTTCAGCATTTCATAACCAGCCACCTTCAAGTCCAATTTCAATAAAAGTACCCGGAGCAAAACTCTTAAAGAACATCTTCAGCACCAAAGCATCCTGCGTAGTGGTAATTACTTAAAGCACGAGCACTGTGCGGACCACGGGGCAGGCTGGCGATGCACCAGCAGCGGTGCCCAGGCTCTGTGCTCCCTTCGTTCCGACAGTCCCTGCGTCTCGGTTCCCTTGCATACAATCCCCAAGAGGAACAGAAGGCACCTCCCCTTCCCACGGGGGCTGGCAGCTATGAAAATATCAGCTGCAGTCAAGTACCAGCCAGAAAGCGTAATGCCCCAAAGAAGTCAGTATATTATCAGGGAACGGGACGGTGCAAGCTGTTTCCAACTTTGCCAGCGGTATTTCACTCCGCTTTTCTCTCTAAGATGCAGAAGATGCCACAGATGCTCAGTCACTGCAAGATGTTTTTCTTGCGATTTTATTTTAAACAAAACCAACATCAGGAATATAGACGCTACAGCTGCTAAAACTAATGTGAAAGAGCGTGGTAGATGAGGAAGGATAGAGTACCAAAAAAAAAAAAAAATCTAAAAGATATTGTGCACAATTAACCTGCTAAAATTTATTATATTTAAATATAACGTTACCAGAGGAAAAAACAGTACGCAGACCTGCTGGCGGGACAGCAGCAGACTGGCAGAACTAAGCCTGAAGATGTTAACCGCACACAGAGCAACACTAGACAGCATTTGTAATCTCTTTTGGAAGGCATCAAGCTTTCATTTCAAATAATAAATTGCTAACCAAAGGCCTTTGGAAATGTAAAACACTGTTTACAGAGAAAGTTTTGAGGGTTCAGTGATTTTTCAAGGAAATTATTTAAGTTTCTTCCTCTGAAGATCCTGGTAAATGAGGTCAAATTTCAAGGGCAAAGAGGTTGATCTAGGAGAGAAATTCTTAAGCTTTTTCAGTACAAATTACAACTCAGTCATGTCACACGTACACATAACTTCTAAATAACTTCTGCAGTTTGCTAGTCAAAGATATTAGAAAAAATGAAGAATGTGACTGCCAAGAGCTCTCCTGCACACCGTTCTGTATCCCAGGCCAAGCCAGGTTGTGCTCAGGTGAAACAGAGAGGGACTTGCAGTGGAATAGGAGCAAGTCCCCTCGAAAAATCACCCGTTATGATAGTACCAATTATCTCAGCATCGCGTCTTCCTAAGTTTGTTTCTAATAGTTTAAACTAAGTAATGCAAATAGGTCATTACTTAAATATAGCTCCCTGTTTCCACCTTTTCCTTTCCTCCCTGCCTTCCCAGAAATATTTAAGTCACTAAAATTTCCTCTCCTCCCAGTTCTGCCGGGAACCAGCGAGGTGCTGGAGGTGGGAGGTTAGGCTGTGAAAAACAGATTAGAATTAAGTGTTGTATCTGTGGCCTTGAAATGTGCCCTCAGCTGAGTTTTTAATTTGGCTTTTCAAGATTGATCAGCACATGTGTAATTTAAAAGCAATTTGAAGCAGCAAGCTAGGTAGTTTGACTTAAAATTAATGAGCTTTTGACAACTGCAAACAAAATGATAATGTGAACCCATTTAAACACATCCCTATATTTAACAGGAAAAGCATGTATCATTTTAACTTGGTTATACAAAGGCTTTTCTTCTGCATTATGAAAGCTTTTTTACCACAGTCTTGCTCTCAGGAGCAATTTGCCGACTTCGCCCAATTGTATGAGATTAGTAGAAACACAGGCAGCAGATAAATTAATATTGTTGAGTAATAAAATATTTTAAGTGACATTGTGCAGGATCATTAAATACATTCATGAAACCCAAATCTAAATTAAAAAAAAAAAAAAAAAATCGGAAAGTACCTGAGACATCTAAACCCGCAGAACACGGGATACAAACATCATTCATTGCTTGTTTAAACCAATAGCCTACTACTCATGAAAAAGCACGGCATGGTAGCTCAAGCTATATACAGCATATTACAGCAGAAACGAAGGCTAGGAATGCAAAGAAAAATAATCATCAAAGGACAAGCAGCAAAGATGACAAGATTAAAGGGCAAAAGACAATACAAATGGAATTCACTGAAAGAAACAGTAAGCAAGGCGAAGGAAGGGCTAATGGAACTATTTGTATCGGACAAGACTGGTTTTGTTTGCTTGTTTATTTTTTAATTTGCGCTGTTAGTTTGGAATCCAGTTGGGAAACAGCTACAGGTAAAGAAAGCAGCACGTTCAGCGAGCAAATCTGTCAGGAAAAAAGTAATTTTAAGTACGCTTTGAAAGGTTCACACTCTTCTAACCACAATCTCACAGCCTTGGAAGTCTAAAAATTACAACTGAAGCACACTAGGAGCGAGAGCAGACCGAGCACTACTTGGGCAAGTGAGACAAGAAGGTATCCTAATAAGTTACGGTAAATTCCCTGCAGATTTTACACAGAGATATGCTTACAAATTGCCACATTATAGCAAAAATAAATTAAAAGACAGAAAGGTTGGTTGTGAATTGCCCCTCTAAGAAAGAAATTAAAATGCATCCCAAGTAATAGTGAAAACTGCTCTGAAGCTAAAGAATTACAGCTCTTGGTAAGGAAATATTTACAGATCCTTTATCAAATAGACTGAAAACAAGAGGGTCTTTAACCACAAATCCTCATCGTTGGCTTCAAGTCATGATTACATGGGCTTTCTCTCATTTGCCAAAAGTTTATCTTTTGTTTCTGATAAAACTTGTCATTAAAAGAACCAAGGGAAGTAACAAATTATGGGAGCAAGTGCCAAGACCACCTAGCATGAGCCTCATGGAGTGCGGTCCCGCCCTTGGGAACACAGGGACAGGACAGCAGCAGACCTGGGCACCAGGACCTTTGGATGGCGAGACCGCAGGCCAGGGAAGTGCCAGCTCTATACAACCAACCCAACTGGTCTGTCCTCACTACAATCCACACTACACCACGTCCACAGGAAAGTGACGTTTAAAAGCACCGTGCTCCTGTAATTCATCTCAGTCTCTGGTTATGCTGGCCGATAATCAAAATTACTCTGCTAGTCTTCAGTCCCTTGCAAGGGGCACCGCCAAGAACTACAGCAGCGCTCCACTTTATCTAAGCTTTCTTTGAAAGTTATTTCAGATGAAAGAGATATTGATTTTACTGAAGAGGAAGAAAACTCAAGAACCACAACAATTAAGGAAAAACCCAACCACCAGGAAACCTGAAACCCATTGGTCTCAAAAGAGTAAGACCTTATCATGAAGGTGGAGTTGCATATTTCATTCTGAATTACCCTCTAATGCCTCGAGAGCAACAAAACCTAGGAGGAGGAGGAGGAGACTTAGTTCATCTAACTCCTTTGCTTTAGCAGAAAACTTTATCCTCCAATTTATCTAATACATTTTGTCCTGATCTTTTTAAGTGACATGAGTTAACGCAATTTTCACTTGCTTCCCTTGTAAATCTTCCACTGCTTCCTTATTTGCTTTTTCTTAAAAATTCATACTACTATTTAAAGGCTGCGGGGACACCTTATTGCAGCCTTTCAATACTTAAAGGGGGCCTACAAGAAAGATGGGGGTAGTCTTTTTAGCAAGGTCTGTGGCGACAGGACAAGGGGTAATGGTTTTAAACTAAAGGAGGGGAGATTTAGACTAAACATGAGGAAAAGATTTTTCACGATGAGGGTGATGAAACACTGGAAGGGGTTGCCCAGAGAGGTGGGAGATGCCCCATCCTTGGAAACATTCAAGGCCAGGTTGGATGGGGCTCTGAGCAACCTGATCTGGGTGAAGATGTCCCTACTCATGGCAGGGGGTTGGACTAGACGACCTTTAAAGGTCCCTTCCAACCCAAAGCATTCTGTGATTCTGTGTTTTCTAGACTGCATTCTTCCCGGTGATTCTTGATGTTGCTGCATCCTTGTTTGTGTGTGTTCCCTTTGGCGAACCTTTGGCAGTGCGGCTGGTACAGCTCCATCCAGCTGCTGGGCACCCTGGCTCTCCCGCATGACACAGCTGCCTCCCAAAAACTGTCACTTCCATCGCTCATGCCTTTTTAGTTTTTATCTCAGCACACCCCTACCTGATTTACAGGGTTTTTTTTTTTGTTTTTTGTTTGTTTTTTTTTTTGTCTTACCTGCTCGGATCTCTCATTCTTACCAATAATTATTACTTTACATTAGAAAATCTCCGATAACCTAAGTTTTCAGGACTGAGCACTTTTTCCTTTTTACAGTGGGGAGAAAAGGGACAGAAAACCCCATGTCTGAGCTGTACCACGTTTTCCAGTGACAATAAGCTGCCATCGCAAGCAATAAACTACCCCAACAAACTTCTTTCCAGTTTTCTTTCCTCCCTTAGCCAGGAAACACCTTTGAACACAGATACATCACTTCTGCGTGGGCAAGCACCAGATCTCTGCGAGCAGCTTTTTACTTTCCCCACTTCAACAGTGAGTCACTAGTCAGGAGTCAAAGGAAAAAGGGCATTTTTAGGGCATCGCCGTTCGACAGGAGATGTACTTGGTGAGCAGCGGACAGGGCAGCTCCCCCCTGCCCACAGACCCAGCACTGGGCAGGGCGAGGGCCCCCGTCCGTCTCCTGTAGGTGCCAGGACAGACTGTCAGCGAGGCCACTTGTCCCCAAACTCGCTGCCAGGACCAGGAGGATAGAAAAAAGCAGCCTTGAATGCTACTCTTGTTCAGGGAGCTGTTTCACTGGAGATAATCGGTTGGCTGGCTTACTTAGGAAGAAAAATCCGAGCGCACTGCAATCAAAATACAGTCCAACAGCATCACCCTCTCCTATCAGGAAGAAAAAACTCCCACCTATTCTCCCACTTCCCAAAGGCATCCTCTGCAGACAACACAGAGGATTTTGGCAGGCAAAAGGATATCATTGATGGAATTATTACACCTGCAGTAAGTCAACTGAATTAAAAAGCACAACACTGTGCACATGCCTTAAAAAATATGTTCCATGTTGTGAATAACTCAAAAATAAATTCTGTACAAATACTTCAATAAATTCCTGCTGCTGACTTTCTCCTAATCTCTGGCTTATCAGTATCTCATTTCAGCTCTGGCTCACACAAGTTCTCCAGTCTGTTGTACATGTATATTTAAAAGATATGTACATTTCAGCAAAAAGTTTGGAATAAATACAGCTGCTTTTTTTTTTTTTTTTTTTTTTTTTAATATTAACCCTTAGAGCATTTGGGATTATACAATACATATTGTTATCAGACAGGACAAAGACTACACTGGGATGCAACCTCGTGCAGAAGGGCAGAGGCAATGAGAAAAAAAAAGATAAGTTCACAGTGAAAAAGGACGCAGAAAGCCTGCGCAGAGCAGCCTGGTGGCTACAGCCATTTCTTATTCAGCTTGAATTCTGCTGCATCACATCGCAAATCAGTTAAAGCGACCTCTGAATCACTCCCTAAGACAGCTCTCAACCCATAAAGAGAGCATCACATACAGGGTACCCATAAATGAAGCTGCACAAAGAATATGTAATTCAGAACTCTTTAATAATGTATCAATTCAATTTACAATACTTTCGATTACGGGGCACCAAATTATATTTTAGGTTACAGAGGGACTCTGCTTTCATTAATATTGTATCAGGAAATCAATAATGAAATGCCTATCAAGAAATAAAGACCTGCTCACTGCCGGCATCACGACGGCAGCCCCCAGGTTTGGCTCCTCCACTCCTGCTTCCCGGGACGCGGGGACGCGGCGCTGCAAAGCCATCGCATCCCAGTGTGCGCTGGATGTGGAGCAAGTAACCAAGTTTAAGTTTGCATACATTATTCACCAGGAACACCAAGTAGCACTGTTCTGACTACACTATTCATATATGAATTTAAAAAAACCCCAAGTATTTCTCTGAAATGCAGCATACGGCTTACATTCCAGGATCAGGTAAACTGCACGGTTATCTCTAAAAATGGCCTTCCATTTTAAACAAGCAGCAATTTCTTATGCCTCTCTCCATCTCCTTTGAATGCACCGCTCTTGCTAATCCTAAGCTGGTCTCTTCTTACCGACCCCTTGACGCTAGCACTGTCTAGCAAAAACATCCCCTTCCTTGCCAACTGCTTTGGCTGAGAAATTTTCAGCGTACTTCCAGATACAGCGTCATTCACCTTAATGTTTCTATATAAAGGCAAGATTTTTTTCCACTAAAGCATCTTCATTCATTGCTGATGGCCTTCAAGTGCTCTGATACAACCTTCAGACACAGGCTCTCCAGCTGGTGTTAAGCCCTGCCATAAATCTATGCTGAAGAGTATTTTGGAAACAGCGACTGAAATACAATATCGCATTTATAAAATGACAATATCATTCAAAGGACATACACACATAACCCGCAGGTTCTCTATATAATTGAACAGTATCTCCTGCAGAACCTCCCACTCCTTCAGCGAGCGGGGTGGATGGGCTGCGCTCCCATCAGTGAGGCAAACAGTCAGTATTCCTTTTTATCTTTCTCTTTTTCATCCTACACAGCATTCAACGCTTGCCTTGGCTCTTTTTTGTTCTTCACTACAACTGACCTGCTCCGAAATCATGGTGAACGCGTTTACAGGACATCAAACACGAAGTAGTATATAAGCACTTTTACTGATAACGTGTAGCTGACTTCTCAGCAAACACCAAGGAGAGCTGTGCCAAGGCAGCTTTGCACCAGACTTCCCACAGCTCTTTTTCACTTTGCAGTTTGTCAACCCGTGTTCACCCATTTTTCTTCATGTAACCTCTTAAATGAAAGAGAAAAAGGTCACCAGGTACGCCGATCCAAGTACTCCTGTAACATGCTCTGAAATTAGTTCAGTCAATAACACAGCTCTGCAGCTTTCGTCCATAAACCAACGCTCCAGAAAACCAACTTATGGCACCAGTTGTCTTACAGAAGAATCAAAAAGCACACGACACGCACAGCGCGAGGCAGGTGTCTTGCAACCGAGAAGCTTATTTAAGGAGAGCAGGTTTTGCCACAATGAGGTGCACGCCATCCTGTCAGAAAGACGCCAAGAAAATACGAATTTCAAAATCCCCATAAGCCTTTCCACTTAGGAATGCGCAAGAGCCCACTCGCGTGCATGCAACGCAAGGACCGGAGCTCTGCCCGTCCTCTGCTTCAGCTTCAGGGGAACCCACATGGAAGATGAAAGTCTTACACAGACCTCGAACCTGCAGAGTCCCCAAACCACCACCTTCCAGCTTCCAATAATTTCAGCCCACATGGTGCATTTCTGACATCGCCCAGGCCACATAATCCAGGAGCTGGCAATGCAGTGGGGGACAGGGGAAGAAAAATAAGACCAAGAAAAACAGGGATTCAAAACAGCTGCTCTGGCAGAGATCAGCTGTTAACTCACGTAGATGAAAAAACCTGATTGAGCTAGATAACAGATAGACAAACATAAACATGAAGTGGAAAAGGGGAAAGAAAGCAAGATACAAAAGCGAACTAGGACCCAAATGTGCCAAAATCATCATCTTTGCACCTGCACTTCACAGGCTCGGGATAAACTACCGTAGTCCAAACAGCAGCATCACACTGATTTGAGGTATATAAAGATGTCTGGTTTTATTAAAGGTGTCGGAGGCATAGGAAGCTTTTAAATTAGGAACTCAGTTTTTATCTTTTACTTGGAAGAATATGTTAAATGCATTTAAGGCACACAGGGTATGTTAGTCAAAGCACAGCAAGCAAGGATGGCTGGCATAACACAGCTCCTATGTAATTCTTCTATTTGTGAGCAAAGACAGAGCAAATTAAAGGAATCAAACACTACACCCACACCATTTTGTTTCTCGCACTGTTTTCTTTCCCTTCTTCTCCCAGATTTCTAAAACAACTGATTTTGTCACTTGAGAAAACAAACCTTTTTAGCTTAACTCCCTTCACTCCCGCTAATGCGGAGCCCCCGTGCAGGATGTCTGCATCCACGCTTGTCTCGTAGACCTCAGCCGGATGGTCTCCGCTCGTCCCACCTCCATCCTCACCCCCCTTCTCCCTCGGGGCACAAGTGCCACCCCCCCAGCACAAAGCCGAGCCCCGCAAGCCCCCCGCAGTAATTAGAGATCATTACCCCATCAGGGACCCCTCTCCTCAAGGCCCCACTTCCACCTCCGGCGAGACGCCGATGGGGCCGGTGCCACCGGACCACCTGCATCTTCCCACATCAAGACTGAAACGGTTTCATCTGTGACCCAGCAAAGCAAACCAGGACCTTACGGTGCCTCCTGAATGAGGAGAGCCCGTTATAGCCACATAAAAATCTCTTGTAAATGACATTGAGTTTCCAGCTGCATGTCATTAATTCTCATCCAAAGTTACCTTTTTTTTTTTTTTACAAGCCCCAAAGCACAACATGCACAGACGCTAAGATTGCCATGCACATAATAAATATTTTTCACTTCTCAGCCCCTTTATTTCTACTTTCCAAGTTCTCTCATAGAGCTTACAACATCTCAGGAAAAAAAGCTCGATAAGCGATGTCATTTCTTCTAACCCAGCAGACTCTACTCCATCCAAGTCAGAGACAGGCAGTGGTTCAGAAGCTACGCAGCTGAATGCACAGCAAATCACCTCACTCTACGGAAACAAGGCACAAGGAGAGGAACCTCACAGAAAAATTACAAAAAAAATTAAGAGACACCCTTTCCCAATTAAAAAACTGTTCAATCTCACGGCAGATATCCATTAACCCTCTCTACAACCCACGACTGAAGTGCAAAAACACCAAAATCCAGTGACGGGAGACAGTTAAAAGTTGCCTTTATGTTATCCTTGTGATGCTTGTCATTATTTTTCACAGTATTTTAAATGAAACCATAAGGAGGGCGGAGGGGGGAACACAGTATCTTTGGTTTTGGAAGTAATAAATTAGATTTTTTTTCCATGAAAGCCTCATTTCATTTCTCCCTTACAAGCTGTATAAGGAAAATACAAAGTTTTTCACCAGCTGCAGGATTTACACCTATCTCCATACATCCAGGTGCTTTCCTCGTCAGCGGCCCTGGGGAGCCCGGAGCCCCACCGCGCCCGAGGGCTCTGCCGAAGGGACGGGGCCACCGTTGCGCAGGGGAGCAGCACCGACGCCGGTTCCTCCGGTGACCCCCTTCCTCCGGGCACCGTCGGTGCCAAACCGCAGCATTGCCAGGGCACCGCGCTGCCGGCGGCGTGAACCGGCCGGCCAACATCATCAGAAACCAATAAATGGCAGAAATAGAACCGTACGGCTTTCAAACGGTGCTAATCTTGCCCAAGGGAGATTAAAAGAGTTGGTAGGCAGCCACGTCACCCCTCAGGTGTTGGTCCTGGGCACCTGAACGCCGCATACACCCACAACCCCGCTCGCCTCAGAAGGAGCTGGGTGAAAAGAGCGTGGCTGCGCTGACAGGAGAGAAACGGCTTTTTAGAGCTGAAGTTGACAGGCGAGCCCCATCCCGGGGGCCGGGGCAGAGCCTGACAGCCCAGCCCGCTGCTCCCCAGGCGGGCGGCGCGGAGGCGAGGGAACGGGGATGCCTGGCGGCGGGCTCGGCCCTTCCCTCGCCACCCCGCGGGTGCCCCGCAGGGCCCAGACGCCCAGCCCGCCCTCACGGCCCCCCGCCGGAGGCGCCCGGCCCCTGCCCTCTCGGCTCCCACGGGAAGGCGCCCGGCCCTCCGGCCTCTCCCGCGGGCCGGCCGGCCCCGCACGAACTCCCGGGGACCGGCACCCCACGGAGACAGGGACACGCGTGGGCTGGGGGACACCCCCGCAGGGCGAGCGCGGCCCCGGGCGGCAGCGCTGGCAGCCGGGGCCGGCCCCCAGAGCCCCGCGGGCAGGAGCGAGCAAACGCCGGTCGCTTCCCGCCGCGGACCCAGGGACGGCCCGGCCTTATAGCCCGCCCCGTCCCCTGCCGCCGGCACCTGCCGACGGCAGCGGCGGCTCCGCGCCCGCCGCCCGCTGCCCCTTCCCTCCCTCCCGCCGCACCGGGCTCCGCTCACCTCGCCGGCTCCGTCGGCGGCGGCTCCGCGGGCCCCTCAGCGCCCCCGCGCAGGGCGGCGGGCGCGGCCGGCCGCGGGACGCCCAGGCGGTCTCCGGCCCGAGGCGGCGGGCAGAGGCGGCGGCAGCCAGGCAGGAAATTTCCCTTCGCCGCCGCCGCCTCCTCCTCCTCCCCCTCCTCCCCTCGGCGCCGCGGCGGCGGGCGCGGAGCCGCCTGGCGGACACTGACCGCATCGGCCGCGCGGCAGCGGGGATCGGGCCCCGGCGGCGGAGGGGACCCCGCGTCCTCAGCCCGGGCTCCCGAGGGGACCCCCCGTCCTCAGCCCGGGCTCACGAGGGGACCCCCGTCCTCAGCCCGGGCTCCCCTGCGCGCCAGCGGGTACTTAATCCCCCGGTGCCGGCCCGGGCCTCCCTCAGCACCCCCTCCTCCTGAAAGTGCTTTGACCTGCGGATGACAAGTTACTGTGCCTTAGCACCCAAGTTTCAAGCGGGGCTTGGGCTCCGCTGCCTGGCACGGTCACGACTACACCACCTGCCGAAACTTCCGAAGTCAGCCCTGCTATCCGTGCATGCCGAACGGGCCTCGTTCCTTCGTGCGCTTCACAGAGGATGCGCGGGAGCAGGAGGGCCGGTGTTTGGCGGCGCCGAGTTCTCCTTGGGCGTCCTCCTTTCCCGAGCCCACCGGTGCGACGCAGCTTGGCGGGACCAGCGGGTCCCCTGTGGGGATCAGCCAGCCTCCCGGGATCCGTCCCCTTTCTGCTCACCCCACCGTGAGCGTGCCGCTGCTCCACCGGAGCCGGGTGGGAAGGGACAAGCCTGAGGCCCTTGGCACCCACCTCCCTCTCCAAGAAACCTCTGCCGCAGCTCGGGCTGCACGGGGCCGATGAATCAGGACGGTGAAACCCAGAATAGAAACGTCAGGCTGAAAAGTAGGGCAGGGAGGAGGGGATTACTGAAGGAAAGGCGAGAATCAGGGAGTCGGAAGGCACGTCTTGCTTTCTTTTGTCTCCAGGCCCTAGGATACCACCTCCTGCAAAACAAGAAAGTCCCTCAGCAGAAGAAATCTCTCCTCCAGGAGACCCTCACGTATATATTACTTTCAAAAACCCGTATCCGTGCACACCATATTTATTTTAAGTGCACCAAAGGATGTCGGACAATTAGGGATTGTATGAA
Source organism: Nipponia nippon (assembly GCF_047370975.1). NCBI lineage: Eukaryota > Metazoa > Chordata > Aves > Pelecaniformes > Threskiornithidae > Nipponia > Nipponia nippon. The sequence continues at coordinate 124,320,946 of NW_028262347.1, read as the reverse complement.
AAGACCATCGAAACAAAATATTAGAACATCTGTGAATATTTGTGTCTTCTGCAGAAAACTTAATCAGAGCCTAATTATGTCCCTTTGGCATCGTGTTGACTAGGAAACAGCAATTTAGTGGAGCGCTGAAATTTTTCAGCAGACATGGCAGTGCAAACGGGCACGCTACCAGGAAGGCGTTTGATTTTAATGAACGTGTTTGTAGATCGAATGACTGCAAGTCAGCAATTTTCTCCCTAGTAACCATTTTCAAGAAATTGTATATTAATTTAAATGACTGCTTATATCCAAGCAATAAAATAAATGGAATTATTTTACATGTTGGATAAAATTACCGCATTTTTTATTAGTGCAGAAATTAAAAGTACTATTATACCGCGGTTCCAAAATTAGTCATGAGAAGAAAAGTGAAGCCGAAGTTATACAATGAAGAACCAAAGAAAACGCACATTATAGTTATTAATATGGTATTTGGGGGAAAGAGATTTTCTGCAGATCAGGGGAATATCTAAATAAATTGTACAGTTGTGAAATAAAGTTATAAAAGAAGCTTCATCCAATCTTTCTTGCTCCAGCATCCTATACTCAAGTCCTAAGTATAACTATTGACATAAGGTGATGGAAATTTAGCCTTGCTAATCCCCATCGGTGTTCCTAGCCCCGCTTTCTTGCGGTCACGTCCAGGATACTTCTAAGCCCGGGCTTATGTCACTGGTGTGTTTCGGGAGACGCTAACGAGCCAGAGCCAACAGGAGCGAGTAAGCCCCAGGCTGATTTTTTTCTGCGGTTGCTGGCTAGAGAAAAACAACGCAGTATGATGTTCTCTGATATAGTGCTTTATCCGGAAAACTAGATTAGTCCTCCACAAAGTCTTGGAGCTGGGGATCTGAAGAATGAAGCGTCTTTGAACCCGTTTTCAGTGCTCTCCAGACAAGGTCTGAAGAGGATTTATGCTGTTAAGAAAGGGGAGAGGATGAAAAATGAAGCTGCTGTGGGATTTGAAGCAATTTAGCTACTTTGACAGAGCTTACTTGCTTCATCAGAAGATAGATTTAAGAAATTGGAAGGCTGAAACACGATAGCAAAAATAAGATAATAACGGGTAGATGTCCTCATGCTTAGCCCAACAGAGCTCCAGCAGTGGCTTTTCTTTGTTCATCTCACAGTCCGCTGGTCACCCGTCTTTTCCCCTCTTTCCATCACAGCTCAAATACATTCTCAGCAGTGTCAGCTCTTTGGCAGCCGTTTCACCCTTGCTTCCAATTTGCCGGAGGAGCTGCAGGACCTCCGACAGCTTCTGGCAGGGCCCAGCACCTGCATCCCTTGTTTCGCACTGTGGAAGCAGCATTATTCCAGTAGAAGTGGTGGAAACTTTCCCGTGAACAATTATCATCACTTTGCTACTCTCTGTTAAAAAGAGTATCATCTCTGCTCCAAGCTCAAGAAATATAGGCTAGGAAGTAGGCAATATTTGAACACCAAAAATTTATTTCAGGTATTCCAGCATGATAGCAAACCTGATAGCACCAAATAAGATAAAATTATGTTTACCGCTTTCTGTGCAATGCCTGTAAAACCAAAAGACAATAACGCGTGGTCGCAGCCCTGAGAGAAAGGATTTCAAGGAGGAGCATCTATGGTCTTATTAAAGCATCTGATACCCAGTCTAATCCTACCACTTTCCTTCACTTAGGCAAAAGCTCTCCAAATATTTCCCAGGCTTCCACATTTACTGAGAAATGGCCGCTATACCCTTGGCAGCAGCACAGTAGATCCGTCTCTTTGCTGATATACTGGAACACAAATTGTAAATGTACGGAAGAAGTTAGAAAATCAGAGGCAGCACGGCAAATAACAGATACGGACACGTGATTTCTGTAACTGCAAATGTATCTCAGCCTAAAAATACACGAAAAACTCTTTAAAGTACAGATAATTGGGCAAAAGCATGAGAATATGTAACATCCCAGCGGTAGCTAATTTAATGACTTCAAAGAGGTATTTGTCTAAGATTTTTACATTTGGAATCTGAAATTATGAGTATCTAGGAATATATTTAAGTATTCAAGACTACATATCTTTATAATTGTTACAGAAATTGCAATAAATGAAAGCCTGCCCTGCCAGCTCTTCTCTCCATCTCCACCTCCCAGGTTTGTTCTAAACATTACAAACCTTGACACAGCTTCAAAGCCAAGTTTTATTAAATTGAAAATATTACAACGGCCCTATTTTCTGCCTCTTATGAGGCCAGAAGGCTTTTTTTTCCCCACCCTTTAATAAACTGTACTTGACCACTCAA